>NC_056747.1:508221476-508518976 GCF_019279795.1 Protopterus annectens | reverse complement strand
CTGCATCAGAATATGAAGCTTTCCACTAGAAGGTTAAATTTAGTTATCTAAAATAACTTGACTTTTATAACTGTAATTTGCAACATGGTGGGTCTGTAATTTTCAGTGTGATGTGTACTGTACAAAATGCCTTTTATTTCATCCATCTATATCAATATGTCCATTCCTCAATCTAGCCATTGTTTTATGTTCCTAATGTAATCAGTTCAGAGTAAAGGAGGCAAAGATTGTCCTCACAAGCAACAAACACAAGTCAGGAATCGACCCAAGAGGGGGCCAATCTATCTAATGGTCCATATTACTCACATGCTGACTAAACCATCTGCTGTCAGCATGTTAGCAGTGGTATGTTGGAGGAAACTGGACATCATGGTAAAAAATACACAGACATGGGGATAACACACAACTGGACAAAAACATAACCCATGCAAAGAAATAAACTAGGAAACCAAGTATTCTAAAGCAGTTGCAGCTCTTAACTGTTACAACACCATGTTACATCACCTGTACACTTAAACTAGAGATGAAGTCTCAAAAGCTGATAGACAACACGGAACTGCACACCAATTACTATTAAAAAGAATGGAACCACAGCATGTTTACTGCACTGCCAGCTGCCAATGTTGCTTTTTAAAGTGTATGTTGTTCAATATGCGTAAATAAAAATATTCTTTATAAAATGCTTAAAGTCAGAGTTTAGGATGAGGGTAGTCGGTACTTAATCACTTGTTTTAAATATTGTAAATTATGAGCCTATAAGATATACTGAAAATGGCAGCTAAGGACTACAAAAGTGTGTTTTTGATCTCTGTGTCCCTTCCACTAACATTTCATGTAACCTGTACTTTTAGTTTGGATCTTTCCAACAATATCTGTCAAAAGTTATGTGCACTTCACCATGTTGGTTGGTTGTTTGTCACTCGAGTAGTGGTGGGGGCAGGGCAGCAGTACACCAAGACTTCTTTACTTCTAGGGCTAAGAGAAATAATTTGAAGGCAGCCTGGTGTTGTGACCAACATTTCTTAACATTTTATGTATGGTTTCATAAAATTTCCTTTTAGTATTTAAAACAAAAGGTTCCCCACATTTACATAAATAATGTTTCTAGAATGAACAAATTTTGGAATCCCAGTAATACTGAAGAAATGGTGATCCTTAATTCCTGTGACTGATTAATGGTTATGTTACAAGGGCCGCAACCTAGATAGAGTGCTAGAACTAACCTATAGGATCTATTGAAAGTATATACCCCTTCTGTAATACTCATGCAGACTGTTTCCTTTATCTAGAAGGTAGAAATTCTCTGTGTCAGCATACTTTTTTTTTCTGATGGAGAACAGAGTTTGTGGAGAACTTGTCTTTCCTCAGTCAGCTGACCTTTGTTTGACCTTTGCTTTTACTATGCCAAGATATGAAGTCAACAAACTATAGACCTGTTGTGGGGATATATGTGTAACAAACTTTAGAACTGTTGTGGGACAGCTGTCGTTGTTCAAGTGACAATCACAGTTTTATGTTTTGCATTTATAGCACATTGCCAATATACTTGGCTTATTCTCTGTCTGATTTCATACATGTAGATCTTTTTTATAGAATAAATTTTAAGAAATTAATTGTAATGGTCTTTGTAAAAATCAATTTCACTTTTTTTTATTTAAATACAGGTGTATATGTTCCTGGTGAAGTGGCAAGACCAGACTGAAAAAGTTGTCTACAGAAAATTTACAGAAATCTATGCATTCCATGTAAGTACCAAAATTGCCAGTTCTGCTCACTGTGAAAAGATGATTAGTGACAGTGTCAACTGATACTAAGGTGTGTAACTGTCACTGCCATGTCATGTGACCAGGGCATTTTTAGAATTGTATTATACTACAAAGCTACTGAAGTAGGGCGGTTGGGTTGGACTGTGTTTTCTGTTATAAATTCACACGTGATTTCTTTCCATATGTAGTCATAAAAACTGGAGAAACAGAGAAGTAATGTAATTATTTTTTTATTTTATAATATTGGGAAACTAGAAAAAAAGGCTTGTGATCAAATCGAGTTTTTAACAACCAAACTAAAAATTTAGAAGTACTTATTTTCTGTAGAAATATGTCAAACTGAGACTGCTATATGCATTATAAAAACAGAAGTCCTATAATCTATCAAAAAAGTTGGACATAATGTTTATAGATAGTTTGTTGATAAGATTATGAACAGACCTCCTGCCTAGCTTAGCAATGGACTTATTTGTAGGACTGTTATGGAGATTAGTGCCTTCATTTATGGTACGATAAAGGCAAGCAGGCTCCCACTCACTAGTTTATGAGTTTTGCCTTTACTGTGGAAAAGCTTGCCACATGTAAGTTTGTTGTGAAAGAGCTCATACAAATACTATTTTGCCAAATCTGTACAGAGTGTGACACACACACACACACACACTGCATGCACACACATGCAGATGCATACATGTATGTAAGGGATGCCCATACCTCTCAACTGTCCACATTTTCACAGAATGTCCAGATTTTTGCCTCATATTTTGTCTGTTTCTCATTAAAATTGTGGCTTTGTGGCAAATTACTGGAGATTGAAGTCATTAAATAATGACAGATATTTGAGTTTCAGACCTCATATCCTGCAAAAATGAATGCTAACACAAAACCTTTTATTGTAGCAACTTTCTAAGTTTATAAGAGAATATTTAAAATCTGCCCCAATTTGTGGCCCTTTGCCTCATCCTCATTATTTTTGGCTTTGTCCAGATTTTTTGCACTGGGAGGTTGAAAGGTGTGGGCTTGCCACCTTTGCAAGAGGCAAAAATCTGACATAAGCCCTACCTTTTGCTTCACACATTCCCCACCTATTTCAATACATGTACATTGGCAATTGTTTCTCTTTCAAAGTTAAAAAGTCATACTAGCAAAGTTTCAGAGAAACAGTAAATCATGTAGTAAATCTAACAAATAAGCAAATACATAAATATGTTGCACATGTTATAAGATAACTATAATATTGTTTTTGGTAACTGGTATGTTTCAAACTCAAAGTCAAATGTAAATTTATTGTCATTAAGATATACACAAGTGTAGGTTAAATGAGATTCCGTGCAATTAGCTCATCATGGGACAGACAAAAAAGAAATCACATACATAGAAAGACATAATTTAAACAACATATAATAATACTACCACCATCTTATAAATCAACTCTACACTTAAGTATCATATATTCCTAGAAACACACACTTGTTAAGATACTAAAAGTACACATCTAGCAAGTTCAGGTAATAGTATAGCACATGAACCATGTACAACATTATGGGTGAACTAGCACGTAGCAGCTGAAGAAAAAAATATTGCACCTGGGTTAGTAGTTTATAAATTATAATGGTTGGTGGGCTTCATAAATAATAGATAAAATAATATCTCACAGTGAATGGGAAGTCCCAACTTCCTGACCTGTTAATAATTAGACCTAATGTTGGAATTAACAAGTCTGATCACCTTTTGGTAAAAACAGTCTTTGAATCTAGTTGTCCTGCATCAAATACTGTGGTATCTTTTACCCGAGGACAGGCTGATAAGCAGACTGTTTGCAGGATAAATTGCATCATTTAGTATTTTGGTGGCTGGATCCTGGATTGTGGACAGACTAATGGCAGTTATCCCCTCAGCAACTCTCACCACTCTCTGCAGTGATTACTTGTTCTGCAACCAAACAGCTCCCATACCATATGGAAAAATTGGATGTTAGGATGCTTTCAATTGCTGCTGTGTAGAAGATGGAAAGTGATGACAATGGTAATTTCACCTTTTTTGAGTCTTCTCCAAAAGTGGAGACATTGGTGTGCTTTTTTCACTATGTGCCAAGTGTTCCTTACCAAAAGAGATCATCAGAGATATGAACTCCAAGGAATTTGGTACTGCATACCCTTTCCACCATCTTGCCATTGATCAGGAGTGGTGTATGGGGAGTTTGCCTTTTCCTGCAGTCTATGGCGATCTCTTTTGTTTTACTTACATCCAGGTCAAGGTTGTTTCTTGCACACCAGGCATTCATTGTGTTAACCTCTTCTCTGTATGCACTCTCGTCCTCTCTCCTGATGAGACCCATGACTGTGGTGTCGTCAGCAAACCTGATGATATGTGTTATACTGAAGTTTGCTGCTTGTTTGATGTTTGTTGTAACTGTTATACAAGATGAACATGGGGTTCTAAAAATTGTATTAAGGAAATGGAGACAGGAAGAAGAATATATAAGATCTGTACATTGTTTCCTGCAATTTTCACTGAATCCACATTTTATTCATGTCTACAATATTTATATTGAAGCAAAATACCATATGCAATTTTACAGCCAAAAGTTTAACTGGTGGACAAATCCATTGTTATATGTGTGAAAAAAGACTCGGGCTTTTTGTGTACAAAATTATTTAAGTCTAAATAGGAAATCGTAATGAAACACTATGCATTGTTTGGAAAATAGAAATATGTTAGACCTCAGAATGATTCAGAATACAAGTACTCTCACCAAAACTGAATTTCCTGACATAGACCCCTAATTTCTGGATTCCCCATCAGAGACTGATTTTCTGACAGGTGGCAACCCTAATGCACATGGACACACTGGCTCACACACATGAGGATCATCAGAGTAGTGACAGGGTAAACAGGTGGTGCTGATTGGCCATGGCCTGGGGTGGGTGGTGCTGTTAAAGTAAAGAGTGTCATGGGAGTGGCCTTGTTGCAAGACTATAAAGCAACATCAGAGCAAAGCAGATTTATTAGTAAGTGTGTAAAATGTCTAAAATATTTGTCAGGGTAGTAATGTTCCTCTAGAATGTTAACTGCCTTGTAACTTTTTTGTCACTGTGCTTTTTTGTACCAGCATTTTGCAAAAAAAAAACTTATCTGATATACTTCAGCACCTATAAGCTTCTGTCTCATACAGCTCCCACAAACAGGCACACTCACTCTTCCATAGTTAGTTACAGATGACTGCTGCATCGTAGTGTCAGCTTTATATGAAATATAGACTGGTCATACCTCTCAACCCCCTAGTGCAAGAATTCTGGACAAAGTTGAAAATAATGGGGGGGGGGACAAAGGCCAAATATCAGGGACAGATTTTAAATATTGATAATATATGCTTAGTAAGTTACTAGAATAATGGGCTTTCCATTAGCATACATTTTTTGAAGTATATGAATTCTGAAACTAAAATATCTGTTTTAGTGCTTCAGTCCTCAATTATTTGCCAGAAAACCACAACTTTTATGAGGAGCAGACTCAAAATATGAGACAAAAATCCAGACATTCTTCAAAAATCTGGGCAGTTGAGAGGTTCCAGTGTGTGCTCTAGTGCCAGCTTTATATGAAATATAGTCTGGTGTGTTTCAGTGTCAGCTTTATATGGAACATAGGCTGGTGTCTTCCAGTGCCAGCTTTGTATGAAATATAGTCTGGTTTATTCCAGTGTCAGTGTTGCATGAAATATAGACTGGAGTGTACCAGTGTCAACTTTGTTTGTAGGCCCCAACAGGCAGCTGCTCATCCACTGTGATGTCCATCAACCATTTGTCAATTTAAATAGAAACAGTCCCAACATCATTTCCTCTTATATCAACATTTGAGGTTCATCACTTAAATACATTTTATTACAATCAAGAAAAATGTTTTTGATTTTTTTTTTCTAATTCTTTCTAAATTTAATATCTCCGGTTTAAAACCAAGTACTTTTTCAGATATTTAAGCAGTAAAGAATTCACGTGTTTGTGGTAATATAGAGCTAAATAACTTGTGCGCTAAACTGAAGCACAGGTGAAGCTGAGTGTTTCTTCTGCCTCAGAAGTGATGATGTCATCCCAGCGATAATGCATATCCTGGGTATGTGATTCGCTAGAGTTTGATCGCAGTCAAGCTTTTCAACTTCAGAGTTACTCTAAAAATTGCCATCGCTGTAACTGAATATGTAGTGTAACTCATACTTATGGTATGTATTAGTTTTGTTGTACAAGCATAGCTTTAATATTTTTTATTGTGTAAAAGCTGAGTTTTTTACATTTCTGTTGCAGCTGTTCATGACTTAGAGTGCTAGATGCAGTCTTTTTAGAGCTGTCTTATTTTATAACATTTAAGATCAGTGTTGTGTTCTGTTGTTCTCTGGGATACAGTGTTCGTTTCCCAGCCAACCCTTGAATTTGGCTCGATCTTAAGAATAAGAAAAACAAGCCAACACTATAAAGACTATAGCTAGTTCTCGGTACTTAATGTTCTCAGTACTTAATACATTATCAGCATAGCTGCCCAAGTAAATTACAGCTTTTGTGCTGTTGATTCCTAAAACAGTTTTCTGCTGCTGTCATTCCCCTTAATATATACATATGTATAAATATTTATAAAATCAACAAGGAAAGCTAACAGATTAGATTAACAATTTTGCATCAGATATGATCCACACATGGGACAAAGCTAATGCAAGCTACCCAGACTTCAGATTCACAGGCCCTTCTCTTTCACAGCCTTTAAAATTGCACTGTCAGCCATTTTATATGTCACCACTAACTCAGACCTGCGTAGGATTAACTTCTGCATATCTTTAACAAATGTGCAGAATATACTTGCATAAATATGTAGTCCAGAAATAAAAAACGCTACAGTAGACACTGTAATCATGTGAACTGCACTAGAAAGCTGTTATTATATTGCAAAAAAAGTTTTTTTTCTAATATTATTTTAAACAGATGTATGTAACTGTGTCAACACTTAACATTTTGAGGTCAGATTTTCAGTGTGCTTTCTGTGGACCACCATCACCACTGCCACAACTTCATGAACTATGACACTAAGTATGTGCAATTCAGATCCAAAGCCATACTTAGAAACTGGCTAAAGTAAGCACTTATTTAATAAGCAGAGTGACTCCAAGCTTGACAAATGCACAAAATGTAACTGTTTGCATGCTGAATCAGAAGAGTGTAGTGCATGTGGCAGAAGGTGCAAGAATTGCAGCAAGATGAGACATTTTGCTGTTGTTTTTAAAGCTAAGCAAGTGAAAGAAATACTGATAATAGAACTGAGAAAAAATGTTTAGAAAGTCCTTTCCAGGATTCAGTGACTGCTTTGTGAAATACTGAATGAGGTTGGCAAGTCAAAGTTCAGATTCATGGAATCCCAATAAGTTTTAAGATTGATACAGGGACCGACATTACTGTAGTATCACATGCTACTTATGGAAAAATCTCAGAGTCTGTAGTTGCGTAGAGCAGACTTGGAAATGCATAGCCCTGGATTTAAATTCAGGTGCATTGGTACATTCCTAGCCATGTCTGAGTGCAAAGCACACAAGTAAGAATTCTGTGTGTATGTGTTGGAAGGACTATATATAAGTAACCTGCTTAGTAAAACTGTGGCATGTAAGTTGGGGCCAAGTGCTAGAATAAATGAGATTAATATGGATGTGTTTGTTGAAGTTGATCTGCTTAACTGTGACCCAGATACTGCCCCATGTGCCTTGACCACACCCATTAGTGTCAGACACTGCCCCATCTGCCTTGACTACACCCACAAGCATGCCATTTCCAATATTGTCAAAAGCGGAAACAGAAATTAAATCTGTACAAGCTCTTAGCGATATTGGAAGTGGAACTGCCCTAAGGGAATGGTGCGCTCCTATGATCCCAGTCATTAAAACAAACACAGTGTAAGAATGTGTCAATTTGAAAAAGCTAAATGATGCAGTTATGAAGAGATTTACCTTCCTTACCTTAGAAGCTGTTGTACAGAAGCTCAACCAAAACCAAAGAAAAAAGCACCTTTAAAGGAAGCCCGACTCAACAGACATGAACAAAAATATAAAAAGCATCTACCAGCAAAGCAAGAGGATACAATTCTTCATTAATAAAAGGTAGTCCGTAAAAACATTCAAGAATGTTTCAGGCCAAAACCAGAAAAAGTGGATAAGCGCTTTCAGTATAAAACCTTCATCAGATCCTTAGTTTTTCATTCTCGGGGTTACTTATATTTAAATTGAGAGCAACCAAAACTTCAATTAAGTAATTAACACACCCCCTTACCTTGCATCCCAGTAGGGAGCCATGTAGACTAATCGTAAGGCTCATGTCGAACACACCTTCTTTTAAACCAATCAAAATACATCTAGTATTTCCTATTAAGACTACCCTCTTTTAACATCGGTTTCAGTGGTACTATGTGGTTCAATCCTGGTGGAAAGTTTGCTCTTAAATTCATAATCCACCTCATTTCTTCTTTTTCAGTTCTATTGAAAAGATCTCCTTTGCGGACTCCATCATTTACTTGAGAAACTTATGCCCATTGTACTAACGTATATGTCCGTACAAAGCATTAGTGTCTATTTTGTTTTTTATATCTAGCTGATGACTCAGAATGCGCTCTTTAGACTTCCTACTCATCTTGCCTACATAGGCTTAACAGGAATCACACAGCCACATAAATCACATTTTGTATATTACAATTAGCAAAGCCATAATATCTGTAGATTTTGTGTGTGTTAGGATGTTCAAAAATATCAGTAGTGTTGATAAGGAAAAATGTGATTTATGTGTTTCTGTTGGATTCCTGTATTTTGACTGGTTTAAAAGAAGGTGTGTTCGACATGAGCATTGCTATTGGTCTGCATGGTTCCCTACTGGGATGCAAGGCAAGGGGGCGTGTTAATTAGTTAATTGAAGTTTTTGTTGCTGTCAATTTCAATATAAGTAAATAAATATAATTAACTCAGAGAATGAAAAACTAAAGATCTGATGAAGGTTTTATACTGAAAGTGCTTATCCACTTTTTCTGGTTTTGGCCTGAGACTTTCTTGAATGTTTTTACAGACTATGTTTTATTAAAGAAGAATTTTATCCTCTCGCTTTGGTGGTAGCCGCTTTTTATATTATTGTACAGAAGCTGGTTGATGCCAAACTGTTTTATAAATTAGATGCTTCAAATGAGTTTTGATACTTGTTGAGAAAGACAACCAAAAGCTAATAACCTTCTGTACTCTGGTTGGAAGGTTTTGTTTCATTATACAGTCATTTGGTATAACTTTAGCACCAGTGTGAAATGGGTAATTTGTTAACCAGGCATGAAGGTGTTGTCAAGGATGACAGAACTGTTTTACCCACTTTACAGTGGGCCAAGGTGTTAAGACAAATATACAAAGGTCATCAAGGCCTCATTATGTGTAGTGAAAGAACCAATATGTCTGTATGGTGACCTGCAATCAAAATGAGCACTGGAAAGCTTGTGTCAAAATGCCAATTTTGTAATATACATAAAACATGTCAGATGAGAGAACTATTACTGCCAAGTCATTTACCACATGTTTTTTGGTAGAAAATAGCTGCTGACTTGGGCAAGCTCAAAGGAAAGAGATGTCTTGTACTAATACATTATTACTCTCAGGTTATAACGATATTTCATGTGCTGTGCACAACTGGTCAACAAATCATTGCCAGATTTGATACTGTATTTACCAGATGTAGCATCTCATTTGAACTGATTACAGAGACTGGCATGCAGTTCATATCTACAGATTTCCAGCATTTTGCTGATGACTGTGGCTTCGTACATACTATGTCAAGTCCTTACTATCCACCATCCAGTGGAGCTGCTGGCAGAGCAGTCCCAGCTGCTAAAAGACTCTTTGACAACCTGATCCTTAGTGAGCTCTCATATCTTACCATGGAATTCTCTTTGGGTGGGAAGGTGAAATGATACAGCTTTTATCATGTATAAATGTATATATGGTCCAATATGAATAATCACTTCTCATTCAAACATTGGCTTTATGTGATGGTCACTGTTGAGTAATACTACGACTCCATATATAAAAATAGGAAAAAGAGGTTTGATGCTGAAGCAGATTTAATCAACATGTAATCATTCAAACCTTAAACGTGTAAAATAGTAAGAGTTCACCAGTCAAAATGGTGACACTCCCAAGATCAAAAAACAAAAAAAAGAGAATAAAACATTTTTTTTTTTTTTTGCAGGGGGCAAACCTTCTGTATCCACGAATCCCCAATATGGGGCAAGCCCCTATATCAACCAGCACTCACTCACTGTGTGTGTGTGTGTGTGTGTGTGTGTGTGTGTGTGTGTGTGTGTGTGTGTGTGTGTGTGTGTGTGTGTGTGTGTATATATATATATATATATATATATATATATATATATATATATATTATATAAATTTACAACTTTCAAGAGCACACAAATTCAAAGAAGAGTGAGAAAGTGAGAACTCCAACACTCATCTCCGCTTCTCACTCTTCTCTAAGTCTGGCCACCATTACAAGTCAATGGTGATCTTTTAGGCTTGATGTTCTGTACATCATTCAATTATCTGGTGACAAACAGCTGGGCGCCTATGTGTATAAGTGTAAGTATGTAATATAGTTCTGTGTCTGTAAGTACTGCCTATCCCATAGTGCATTGAGTTTGGTGTACCATATCTACAACTGGAGTTTGAGATGAGACGGTTTATCTTCCTTTTTGAGATGTTGCCATTTTAGTGAATTATTAAAGTTGATATTTTACTTATGTGCTGATGTCTGCTACCATTCTTATCAATAAGGAGGATCACTGGGTATTAACTCATGTTCAGTATGGCAACATGCAACATTGTATTCTTTTTTCCATGTGACATTTGCCTCTATGCCTACCATCCCTCAAGTCTCCCCCCAAGCTTGAATATGGTCTATGTGTTCCCTTACCTAAGGTCATGGTGACAGCTGTCCAGAGGCAGATATCTGTTAATCAGCCACCAACATTCTAGAAATGGTAACATTTTTAACAGACTACTCTATCCCCATGTTAAACTATGTGTAGTCTGTCACTAAGGAAGCCCACAGTGCCTTCCCCTGTGAGTGGGCATACTTCTGCACACCAACATTAATAGAGTTGCTTGGTAAGGCTGAATAACATCCCCAGGCCTCACATTTGCTTAGGGACCCTCCTCTGAGGGATTAAGGCAGTGAACATCTAGCTTTGCCCCACCCTCTTCCCTGGGATAGCATGGTCATCCTCCCCTACCAGCTCTGTCAGGTGCTTGAGCCACTAATTGAAGTTGAGTCATAATCAGGGCTTTATCCCTTTACATAACTGGAGCTGAGATCTAAGATTGTATTGGACAACACACACACACACACACACACACACACACACACACACACACACACACACACACACACACAGACTTTAATGCACTACAGTGTCTGTAATAGAAAATAAATATGAGAACTTGATATGGGCCTAAATTCAGTGATATTATCCACAGCAGTATGTTCTGGTAACCCATAATAAACAAATAACATTCTTATTATACAACGACCCCCCCATTAATATTCAAAAATGTGCACGCTGATTGGTCAGCGTGCACGTTGTAAATCAATTATAGTAATGGAAAAAAGGTCCGGTCGCCCGGACTTTTTCCATTACTATAACTCTTTTTTTTAAGCAACCAAGAACGCAAGATCTCCGTTGCTTCATACTGTCTCGCTGTGTTAAACGATTTTAACATAGCGAGACAGCTTTAAAAAAAAAGCAACAGAGAATCTCTGTTGCTTTTTTAAAGCTGTCTCGCTATGTTAAACCCATTTAACATAGCGAAACAGTTTGTAAAAAGCAACAGAGATCTTGCTTTCTCTGTTGCTTTTGCCCACAGCTATGATGTACTGCGTGGGCATACGCATGCGCAGTACATCAGAACTGCCGCAGAATACCAGACAGCTGCGGAAGGGCTGCAAGGAGGCATTATACAATGCCATTGTTTAAGAAAAGTAATTATTTTTTTTCTTAAATAATGTTATTGTATAATAGCAATAACCCACTTCTGGGTGTGGGTAATGCTGAGTTTACCCACGGTTGGCTTTGTTTGGCCACTCGGGCTTCGCCCTCGTGACCAAACCACACCAACCGTGGGTAAATCCAGCATTACCCACACCCAGGCGTGGGTTATTGCTATAATATTATTGTAGTTTGATATTATCCACAGCAGTATGTTCTGGCAACCCAAAAGAAACAAATAACATTCTTAATATTATTGTAGCTTGTGACATTTTGAATATTTTTAAGTCCTTTGCGTATGCATTTACTGAAAAGTGCTTTGAAGAACTTAAAAGCATTGGTTATCGATCACTGTATTTCCTCCTGTGAGCTTGTTTACTACCCTCTAATACTACAGTAAGGGTATTCATGTAATTTTTTATTTAAATTATAGGAGCCAGATGAGTTTTCAAGCATTGAAACTTCTGCAAAAATGGAACTTGTGCAGATTGTGTCATTCTTTCAAAAGAAACGAGCCGTATAACTTGAAATTTACAAGTCGGCATTGTTGTCATTTTTTCACTACACCTCATTGTCAGTTCAGGCCACAAGCCACATATCATAGTCTGTATGCTATTTACTGTGGCACTTTAGAAAACACGGCCTTCATGGGAATTGTGTCTTTTTACTGAATACTCTTCTGAGATAACTACAGAAAGTGTTGCTTATTACTTCACACCTATGTGTAATTGAGTATGCATACTCCAGAAGAGAGCACATTTAGTGTCTTAACATGCAAGAAAATTATAATTTAAAAATAGTACAATTTATGTTTATTTTTCAGTCGTGCAGTTGGTTTAAATTTTTATTGTGGATGATTTTATGCCCCCTGCTATCCTTAAGTCATACCAGTACAACTACTCAATAACAGCATATATGTAGTGAGCAAAGGTTCCCCCAAAGGTGTACCCTTCATGATCAAATTTGTAGCAGTCAGAGTAGCTGAACAGGTAGAACATTTGGACTTTGGATTCAATTGTCACAATAAATAGTTGGATTAATTTCTCAGTACTGACCTCACAGTGCAGCATAAGAAGGGGTTCTGCACTACTGAGTGTGCTGTCCCTTGAATGAGATGTTACACTAAGGCCCCATTAAACCAAGTTAGTGGTAACTCCCATGGCATTTATTAAAAAGAACAGGGGAAGTTCCATGGCCAAATTGCTCCTAGTCAGTACAAATACCAATCTGGGTCTTCCCTGAAAAGAGACCATTGGTCTAGTGGGACTAACTCATTAACAGAGTGTAAATGAAAAGAAAACAAAAATAAAACGGACACGAAAACTCATGTTGGCAATGTTTCCTGAAAAATAATTCTCTAACTGTGATGTTTTTGCTTTATTATTTTTATCTCCTTGTAGGGGGCTCTGCACTGCCCTACACATCCCTACTTCGACCTCATAGCCGTGGTAACAGCTCAGTGGTTGAACCTCTATATTGGGGCAGTGTTAGGCAACAGGTACCATCATGCATTCCCTGGGTTTTGCCCTGAAGTAAGCCTTTATCCTGTGAGGAATACAGGCTATATATACTGGAAGTGTCTTTATGCTACTAAGGAGATTTTATGGTGGCTGAGAGGAGATCTAGAGCCATTACAGAAACATAAAGCTGATCTGAAGGAGGCTGAGAGGGCAGACTCCTCTTTTACATGTTCTTCCTCTACTGTCCCTCTAAGTAAAGCCATATGCAATGTACTTCAGCCTCCTCTGGGTGCCTTTCCAAGGTAACCAGACATAGTGTCATCCTCTGGGAAGGAAAACAACTGCTCAGAAATTGTTCCTTCTTATCTCCAATCTGGATCTGCCACTGAATAGGGGTACACTGAATGTGGGTACCTGACATGAATGGAAGTTGAACCTTTACACGTGTAAGCTGACTGTGGGTAATTTGTTTTTAGTATTTACTGTTCTTATTTAGCTGTTTTATAGCCATTCAGTACCCTCCTTTGGCAGCATTTTGATGCAGGGACTAAAGGTAAGAAAGTCAGAAGAGTACAAGTAGGGTACTATTTAAGCAAAATGTTCTTCTAGTAAGAAATCTGCAATAAGCAGGCAGTTCTTGTACTGTTTCTGTCTTCATAGCTTTGTAAGTAACATTTGTGTCTAGTACTGCGATAATGTATCAAGGCAACAGTCATAACAAAGACTCCAGGTTTCATGGTGGTTTACCTGTAGTATCGTGGTGGCTGCACATCACTAGAAATGTGCAGTCTTGTCTGTTAGTTCTTATAAATAACTTTTGTAATAGAAAAAAACTAAATATCAATCCACTGGTACAGGAGCAAAGCATCTATCAGTGCTTCAGGTAAACCTATATTGGAGAGCAAGTCCAGGTCATGAGAATGATTATCTGGAAAGGAGTAGGATGATACAGATGCTGATCTTCTCTTCTCTGCAAGGGAAATTTGATAGACCTGCCATTGTCTGATCACAAGTGCAGACCTACAGCACAGCTAGAGCAGCACTGGGCAGGAAGATTGATATGTGTCCTGCACGTGGCTTGTGGACAGAACCATAGCCAAGTCATCCAGCACCCTCTATAAATCCCCAGACTGCACACCTCAGCCCAAAGCTGAGGAGCACAAAAATGTAGTCTTCCATGTTGAAGAACAATCTAAATCAACCCACACTAAGTACTTCAGCTGTGACCGAAAATGCAGTATTGGCATTCCTACCACCACTGGCACCTGCTGATCTCACCACCTGACAGCTTGCTCCTGGGGGTAGCTGCCCCCTTCCTGCCATTCTAGTTAAGAATGGGCTGGTAGGCACTATACCTCTGAATTCCCCTGATTTCACAGAATGTCCCCAATTTTTGCCCTGTCCCTCATATAAAATTTATGATTTTCTGGTAAGTCAGTGAGGATTATAGCCAGTCAGTGATACCAGTCATTAGAGTTTCATACTTCCAAGAGCGCATGCTTTTTATAAACACCTTTACTGAATTATCGCTTGTGACACTGGCAAACGTACATTTACATAAAAGTAACAATTTCACATTTACAAACATTTAACATCACATACATTGTTATATATTATATAGTCAAAGCAACTTTGCATAAACTGTTCAATTCCTGCCTTCTTTTAAACCTTATTCCTCCTCCGAAACATTTGTCTTCATGTATTGTTCTCACAATTTCCATTTTTTCTATCTAATTTACTCCTCCCCTTTTCTAAAGATCTCACTTAATGTTTTCCTTTATCCTTTGTTACAGTTCTGTACTTGAAGTATAATTGGTTTAGATTTTGATTTTCCAGTATCTAGTAATAGCTTTTTTGGCAGCCACCAGAATTAAACTTAACAAGGACTTACTATATCTAGGCAAGTCAGATCTAGTATCCCAGCTCAAAAAATAATTTCCTTAGTTACAGTCATTTACTCACCCAGTATTCATGACAGAGTACACTGTAGGGAATTTTTCAAGTCTACCAACTCATTGCATTCTGAGAACATATGTTCCTAGGTACTTCTTTCTTCCCAATTATGCCTCCCACATTTATCATTTAACCAAGGAAAAAAAAAATCTTTGGAGTCTGTTGGGGTATAAAAGCACCTTTGCAAACACTTCCAGGCAAAAATCCTAAATCTTCAAGATTTTGTTGCATATTTGGGAGATATACATATGCCCTTCCATTGTTTCTTTGTGATTTGCTTATCCGATCTCTCTTTCCAATCTTTTTGACCTCTTCTGATTTGATTCCTATAGTTATTGTGCAGCATTTTATATGCCCTACTAATTATTCTTTTTTAGCAGCAGCTTCTGTTCTAGATGCAATTAAAAACTCAACCAGTGCAGGCCTTTCACTTAGGATTCTCCTGTCCCCTTCTGTTTTTCTATACTCTTAGTCCCTGATAGGGAAGTCAGTCACTAGCTTTCAGTCCAAATGTCTTCTTGGCCTCTTGCCGTTCTTTTACCTTTCCCTGTCTACTTATTTGTTCCCAACACCTTGGTTCCTTTGCCAACTTCCTCTAGTAAATTCTCGCCTCCCTTGTCTATTCTGTGTACCACTAATTGCAGTCATCCCTATCAGCAGAATTTCCTTTCTCCGTTCCCATGTTGACTTAGTTATTAGTATACTTTTTGCTCCTTTATGAATATAATATTCTTTATGACTGTTCTCCTTTAGGATCTGCATCCACAATCTCATTCTTTCCTTATTTTGTGAATTACTCCCGTACTGCATCGTCATCCCTTTCCACTTTGATTTGTAGCCTTCTTCTTGTGTTATGTATAAGAGCTTTAACTTTGTTAAAATACACATTCAAATTGGGTAATCCTAAATCTTTTTGTTCTATTGGGAGGATCATCTTATCCCACTTGACTCTTTCCCCTCTCAAAATCATCCAACTTTTCATAGGTAGGACAAGGCTATTGGCCCTGGGACCTATATAGGCCTAGCCAAAAAGGTTCCCTGGCTTTTGCCAGCCACAATTTCTCCTCTGGTTGATTAAAAATATGCCTGACCAGTGTGTAAAACTGAAAGGACTAAAAACATGTTTACTGCTTGTATTTTTCAATCCATATCCACATGAAAGAGCTTCCAGTTTCTCATTTTTGTATTATATTTTGTTTAGTCTCTTCCCACGTATACTTAGCTGCCAAAACAGAATTCTTTTTAATCCATACTCCTAAATACTTCATTTTGTCATGTCCCCATAAATATGGATGTTGCTGAATTAATTCATGTGTGGAAACATAGTTTATAGCTACAGCATTTGATATTACTGTTCAGGTTATAGGTCACATTAAAGGTGGGAAAAGTTTTGAAATGATTTATTGTGGTCTCATTTTTTTATATCACAAAAACCTGGCATTTTAACAGGGGTGTGTACACTTTTTATATCCACTGTATAACCCCCACCCAAAAAACATGGAACTGTCTCAGAATTTTCCACAATACTGAGATGTCCCTTTCTGGTTCCATCAGGTACAAAATAATATCATCTGCAAATAAAGTCAACTTTTCTTGGACACCATAACAGTTATATCCATGAATTTCTGGGTCCCTTATTTTCTTTGTTGATGGTTCTAAATAAATATAATGCAAATAACAAAGAGGAAAGAGGACACCTTTGCATGGTTACCCTGTTCAGACACAACTTATCAGAGAGGAACCCTCCCACTTTTATTTTTGTCTCCAATCCCTTGTGTATCCTTATTATTGTATCAGGAAATGCAAATGCTCTATTTCCCTTTTCGTAAAATTACAGCTTACTCTGCCAAATGCTTTTTCTACATTAAGACCCACCAACAACAGTGGTATTTTCTTACATTCCTCCCTCTGGATCATCATTGTTCTATTAATGTTGTCAAAGGTTTGCCTCCCTTTTAACAAACCAAATTGTTCCATATCTATCAATTTTGGCATTGTCAATCTTTTACCCATTATAGACACAAACACTTTATAATCATGGTTTAAAATTGAAATGGGCCTGTATGAAGCTGGAACCAGATGGGTCTTTACCATTTTTAGGTATTACATCCACCGCAACTTTTTTTCCAGGATGTTGGTGCCACCCATCCTTTTAAAATACTGTTAAATAAAACCTTTCAGATCGTTATCACTTTCTTCCCTCCTAGCTTCCAAACTTCTACTGGAATACCATGTATTCCTGGAAACTTTCCGCAGATTGGTTATACATCGCCATTTTTATCTCATCTCTTCGACATTAACTGTTAGTTGTTGAGCCGCATCTGTCTCTAACCTTGGCATATTTGTTTTCATAAATATTTCCATTTCTGCTTTTTCTTGATTTCCCTACTTCTCTGCTTTATACAAATTTTTATAAAACGTCCGAAATATCTCCAATACCTCTGCAGGATTTCTAGTTATTTTTCTTGGTATAGACTACCTATGTTTGGCAACAACCCTTTCTACTTTCTGTTGCCTAAGTCATTGTGCCAAAAGTTTTTGTGTTCTGGAGTTGTCAAAAGCAGTTGCTTAACAGCAATCTTTCTAATCTCATGCATATTAACCAGGTACTCCCTTATTTTCTGTTTAGCTGTCTGCAATTGTGCCTCTTCTTGTTCTGTGAGATTCCCCTTATTTTTTAATACTTTAACCTTTGTCGGCCTTCTAAATAATTATTATTATGTCTTAACCAGATCTCTCTTTCTGTTATTTCTACCTTATTTTTTAAACTATGCCTTTATTTTATCGCACTCACTGGCTATAACTTATGGAGGAGTACTTTCTATCTTCCCTAATAACTCCCAAATGATTTCCATTACCCATTCCTTGAACTGCTCTCTTTTTAATAGGTAGGTGGGGAAGTGCCAATGTGTCATTTTTACTTCATTACCCTGCATTTTTATCTTTGTTGTTACTTGTGCCTGATCTGAAATAGTTATTGGATGTGTGTCAAGGTTCTCAACTAAATGCAGATGTTCCTTTCTGTCTAGTCTAGCCCAGTTATTGTACTTGGTGAATGTTTGTTTATTTCGGCTTTTCCCGGTTAGGGGTCGCCACAGCAGAACTCCGGTCTGCTAATGATTGGCAGTAGATTTTGACGTGCTGACTTGCCAGGCCTAACGCGCAACCTTCAACGGAGGAACGCTCATTCACGCATGTTGCCACACAGAAAACACTCTAACTGAGAATCGAACGGGCAACGTCTATCTGTGAGGCGACAACGCTACTGCAGCACCACCACCGCAGCACTAATATGTAAATTCTCTGAGTTCCTAGTACTGAATTCACATCTTTCATACCAAATACTGTCATAAATTTCTTCAGATATCTACCCTATTTTGTTATATTTTCCCCTCTAGGTCCACCAGATACATTCTCATTGTTGCAAATCAAATTCAAGCCGATTATATGTATCCCAATTTTTTTAAGTTTCATAAGTGCAGTTTTGGGTGGAATATAAATACATGCTAACATAATCCTCATATCTTTCTAGTAGCACTCTAATACCACAAATCTGCTTTTATCATCTTTTTTTTTCTTCTTTTATCACTACTATAGCTCTTCTATCAATTAATATAAATAACTCCTGTTGCAGTTAATATAAATACTCCTGTTTTCCTTTGTCCCTGATATTCTGCAGACTATCCATCCTGCAATCCTTTCTTTTCCAAATTCAAATGCTTAGTGCTTTCTAAATGTGTATCCTGGAGCATTGCTATTTGCACTCTGCATTTCTTAATATAATTAAGTATTCTTTCTTTGTTATCTATTTCTGCAAGACCATTTTCATTCCAAGATAACTTGGCAAGTGTCACCTACAAAAATTGTTTTAATTCTACCCACTTATTATATATTCTATACAAATCTGTTATATATGGCAGCTTTTTAAATGTCTGTTTCCTGCTTTTGTGAAAACATGCACCCATCAACGTTTGGCAAGTTAATCCTTTATGCGTTTTTTTTTCTTGTCAGCATTGGAACTGGCGTCATCTTTTGCAAGATTTTTTGTTTTAATGAAAACCTCAAAAAAAACCACCCCCTAGAACACCCCATAACTTATTAACTGAATATAAACACACATAACTATATGTCTTCAAATAATTAATTTAAACCTCCCCAATAGGAACATTTATGCCGAATAGATTTTAACACGGGCCCTAATTAACCTGAAATTGAGGTTATCCATAATAAGATGCATATTACTGCCTGCACTTCTACTTACACTAATTGGTGTCAGTTTTTTGTTTTATCCCCCCACCCTCAACGTGAAAACAACGCATACTTTCAGAAATCAATAACTTTTAGCCTTGAAAAAACAATCTTCTATCTTTTATTGTTCAAACATCAGCTTGCCTGTATGGAAACATAAGAGATAAAAGAAAAATGTAGTCCTCTGCTTTAGCCTGAAAGACCAGCTGAAGCCTTTATTACTAAAGGAAAACTTTTCATTATATTTGGAGTTTTCGTATTTACTTGTTTCCACTTAAATAAGAGTAGGCCAGGGGTCTTAATCCAGACATTCACCTATGCAGAAGTAAGAGAAAATATATCCACTCTAAATATATTATTATCTGTGTACTTTTAAATTCCATCCCCCACCTCAACAACCCAAGATTACAGCCTATTAACTTAAATATGCCTTTGTATAGCCTTTTTTTCTCTTTTTGTACTGTAATATATACATTTCTTAATATCAAAAATAAGAAAGAAAAGAAGAAAAAAAATGCTCTGTTTGCTTTTTTAAAACAAGTAGCATTTTTATTAAATTATCATGTATGACAAAGGCCATGTTACATTTATATAAATGACAGACTATAGTGACACAATTTCGGTTGCAAACAATGCTCTGTCTTTTATCATAAACAAGAACAACTAAAAATACCTTACTACAAAAAACGCAATTTAAATTGAGAAACGTTTCATAGAAGTAGTCCATCGCTAGTTTAACAAAGTCAACAAAAGACCACTCTTCACACTTATTCTTATACAGCCGTATTTCACAAAAGCCGTATTTCACAAAAGCAATTGATACTTTACAGTTTCACATTTATTCACAAATTTCCATGTTGCTTGTCTTCTTTCTGTTTTTTCCATCTCCCAGTTCCTGGTTTCAGTTCAATTCCAAGGTACTCCCAATTCTGGTTATCTCCTATGCTTTCTCTGTCTTTCAAGCATTTTCCTTTGAAACAGTGGAAAAGGTTTCACAGGAAAAGTCTCTCAGTGTGCTTTATTATCAGAAGAATGAGAAGTAGACTCCCCTTATGATTGATGGCTCACTTTTTGTTGGATAAACTTTTGCATGTCCTCCTTAGCTTGTTCTGCATCAAAAATTACTTTGATCCTCCAGGAAAAAATATTCTGAAGACAACTAGATACAGCAGCTTAAATTTCACTTTTGCCTGTCCACATTCCCTGAATACTCGTATTTGTTTTTCTTCTGCCTGGTGTACAGTGCATAATCATTTTCCGCAAACACTCTACTGTCTCCGCTTTCAATGCAGTGCCCTTTTGCCACAGTTTTGTTAGGATCAACTCTTTCTGCTGGTAGGTTTGCATCTTTACTAAGAAAGGTCTTTGCTACCTTCTTATAGCTAGATGTGGAGAATACACATGGTCTGCCCTTTGAATTAACAGTTTATGCTGTGGAATACCAGTCCACTTCATTATTTGTGCCTTCAAAAAATGAATACAGTCTGTTCCTTCCAGTTTTTGTGGTACAGCAGAAAATGTCAGATTTTCCCTACATGCTCTGTGCTGTAACTCTTACCATTTTTGAAACGGCTCTTCTTGAGCAGTCTCATACTCGGCCAGCCTTTTCTTCATTTCATCCTCTGATTTTTTGCGGTTTTATCAGTTTTATCATGTGAATATCTTTTTAAAGCTTCTTGACTTGGTATACTCCAGTGTCGTGTTTTATTTTAATCAGCTCTGAGCACATTTGACTTATTTTTTTCCTCTGCATTTCTGGAAGCCATGTCTTGCACTAAACCTGGAGGTTGGACTGCTTTTTGCTGAGCAGTTACAGAATTCTTCCTTGTCAGTGTTTTCTATTCACCTTTTATAGGTTCATAGGAGTGTACTCGGCTACCAGCATAAGAGTCTGTACAAGCCTAGCCAGTTTAACCTGATTTTACTCAATGTATGGCTCCTAGGGGCAAGAGGATGGCATGGATTTGTGCCTGTGAATTGAGTATCTTACAGATTACCCATCTCCATAAGGGACATAGGCACTACATCAGGTGTGAATTTGCAATTCCCCATCCATTAAGCCAAACTGAGGGCTGGGGAATGGCTGTGCTTAATGTGAATATTAAGCCTGTTTTAAAGAAAGGGCAATCTCTGACACACATATCTGGCTATCCAGCATGTGTTGTTTGAGTCACTGACTAGATTGGTTGAGCCTCGTGCTGTTTGATTTGCAGATGTGTAGTAGCTCTATTAGGCCTGGGTTTCTGAGTGCATTGTAGGTCAGGCATAGGTCACCCATTAATAGTCAGTAGGAGACAGAGTAAAGGGATTGAGATTTTAGTCTAGCCACATAGGACATGTTGTTTACACCTTGTATTTTCTTTATGAGGAAACTCTTGAGTTCACACCAGCTGCTGCAAGTGCCTAGTGAAGTATATGCCAAATGGCACACTGTACTCAATTATTGGTCTAATGAGGGCTGTGTACAGCAGGGCTATAATTTCCTTGGATCTGAATGCCATACTTTTACTTATAAGTTGTGCCACATAGAAGGACTTACTGTGGACACATAGCAATCAAAGTTCAGGCTACTATCTACCTACTTATATCTCCCACCTCTCAGTCTACTCTTAGGGGTGTGCTATTGATGATGTAATTTTGCAGGTGTATTTGACTTCCCAAAGGGTATGATGATGCATTTGTTAATGTTTATTTTTAGGCCATACTTCTGGCACCAGTCAGTTTTCTGATATAGACCCTCTTGAAGGATATCTACATCATTGCCCCCAGTTTGCAGTCACTGGCAAACTTTGACATCCAGAGGCCCTCCACATTATCCTTGACTTCAGACAAGTATATTCTGAGCAGGATTGGTCCCAGCACTGAGCCCTGTGGCACAACACTAGTAACTGTCCTCTTGCTGGATCTGGTTTCACCCACTTTAACCACGTGTCCTGTCCATGAGTCAATTGGCTATCCATCTAGTAATGTAGGATTTATGCCCAGGTTTGTGAGTTTATTTATAATACATGTGTGGAGAATTGTGTCAAATGCCTTGACCAGGTCGAGGTAGGTGATATGTGCTGTTTTACCCTTATCCGTGGCCTTAGTGACTTTCTCAAAAAATCCACCAGTTTCAGTAGGCATGACCTGCCCTTGACAAAGCTGAATTGGGTCAGGTTCTGTGTTTAGAGTTTTTCTATGTAATTATGTATCAGGGCCATGATTATTCTTCTCATGGCCTTACATATAATACTAGTCAAACATATGGGTCCATAATTTCCCGGGTCAATATGTGGCCCCCCTTTGTGCAGATGGATGACTGTTGCTGTCCTCCACTCTACTGGGACAACGCCAGTCCAGAGGCTGCAGCTAAATAGTGATCCTAATGGAACTGATAGGTCCTGATTTAAATCTATTTAAGAAGCAACCTGGTATATTGTTGGGCCCCATTGAATCCATGTTTTTAGTTTAGATAGTGCAGTGGGAACCTGTTCTTTAGTGATAATTGACGGTGAAGTGATGGTAGGTATTTCGTGGGGGAGAACTGAGGGTGATGGGGAGGTGAAATTTGAGATGAATCTGTCAGCCAGAAGATTTGCAACATCTTCAGGCTGAGGATAGGTGTTGCAATCTACAACTTAATCTGTGGATTGTTGGGTGTTACCCTTAATATTGTGGATGTAACTGAAAAATTCCATATGGTTATACTTAGCACATTCCCCCTTACTTCTCGGCAAGATTTTTTTTCTTTTGTTATACAATCTTTTAATACCAGGGGTCCATCATGGTGGCTTATTGTTGTGGTTTGACCTGGGTTTATTTTGGTCTGGTACTGTTGTTTTTATGCAGTTGTTTATACTGTCATACAGGGCTTTTGTGTATGGCCCTGCATAGGTTTCTGTGTTTTCTGGATTTGGCAGAGCTTGGAATCTAGCTATCCAATCCCTTAATAGGAGGCAATTTGTCTTAGAGAAGTTCTTAAAGTTTTTGGGGTTAGATGAGGACTAGTTTTACCTTTATTTCAATGGAGACCACATTGTGATCTGATCGTACCAGTAAGGACATCACACTAAGGAGGGTACAGCACTCTTCTATATTGTGAATACCACATCTATTATATTTGTTCCCCTAGTGGGAGTACAGACTAACTGCTTCAGGGCATTTGAATTTACAAAGTCAAGAAATCCTTGAGCCTACATGTTAGTGGTCATGTATGCCTCCCGATTTAATGGACGGATAGTTAAAAATCACTCATGAGTATGGTATTGGGCTGGACGGTGAATAATTCTAGTAACTTCAGGTATGATGTATGGGTTTCCTGGTTCATGGTTAGGGACCTGTAGCTATCAAGAATATGGTAATGGATCTTTCCCATAGTTAGTTGGATATGGAGTAACTCGAGCATGTCATATTGTTTGACCAGCCTTGAGGTGTGCTTACCCTTTATGTCGACAGATACACCTCCGCCTATTGCTCTTTCATGTTCAGTGGGTGGCTGGAACATATGAAAGGCATTTATAGCTATACACTGCTGAAGCACTTTCCATGACTTTGAACCATGTTTCAGTAACTGCACAGATGTCAACATTCTCCAGGGTAAGGAGAGCTTCCAGGGAGTGCAGTTTCTTGTTGAGACTCCTATTATTGAGCAGCAACACCTTTAGCTTGTCCTGAGTAACTTTTGTTATGTTGGAAGGTTTGTCTGTTTGGCAGTGCCTAAAAAGGCAGCATGGAGTGGATAATGTTTTGGCCAATATCTGAAAACCTAGAGGCGACAGGTGAAGACCATCCCTGGCAAAGCAGAGTAACCTGTCAACCGTGTTCTCCCAAGCTAACAAGTATTGGATTGCTTTAGAATGACACTAGCAGCTAAGCCAGTTTTTGAAGTAGATCATTTTCTGATGGTATTGTGCCATCATCCTTGGAGATGGTAGATTGCTGCTCAGTGCTAGATTTATACCTGCCTGTGACACACAATTCTGAGAGCTCAATCATGTCTTTCTTCATGTAATCCAAGGCGGTATGTCTTAGGTCATTCATGCCTGCATGAACTATGACTGAGTCATACTTATACTTAGGGGTAAGTGATCTGAGTGCTTGCATGATCAGGCAAATTCTGGCCTCTGACAGGCAACTAACTGTAACCTTCTCCTTATCCAGCCTGGTAAGAAAGACATCAGAGTGTCTCACAATGGAGTCTCCTATGACCAGAATGGGTTGTGGAGTATTTTGCCTTATGAACTTGGTAACTGAGACACAATGAGATGTGACTTTGTATTGTGATGGGAATTGTCTTGTTTGTGTGCATGCAGAGTTCCTGAGGACTGCGCTTGAGTGGCCTTTGAGGTTTGGATAAATTACATGTGAACATCTCAGTATATTTGGGTCTATGTGTGTGGTCCTTTGTGGGTGTAGTGAGTGATGTGTGTGAGTCCCTGACAACCTTTTTGTGACTATATGTGAGCCTAACCTCTAGTGTCAGTGTGTAACTACATCTCTCACATACTGTATTTGTCTGTTCAAGAATTAAGAGGTTGTCAGTGTACATAAGACAATTGTTACATTGCCTCAGGATACCCATGTCCATCAAGCTGGATGCAGACACAGCAGGAAAGTGCCAGTCTATGGTTGTAAGTCCTAATGTGTATTTGAAGGGATAGTAGTAGAGGGTGTTTGTAAATGGATGAGGGAAGGGTACTTACATGATGTAATCTGCAGCTAACCTAACCAGCGATGCTGCCCAGCAACCAAATCAGATAGTGATTTGATAATCAGATAGAGCATCAATAGTCCTGGGTGCTATAATAAGGCAAGGTATGTCTAAGTAGTCCTAACTAAATATGTAAATGCTGCTCACAGAGAAAACTAGTTGCTCCATGAGTAATGGGGGACTGAGATAAAGTTCTGATGTGGTTCTTATAGGGAAATTTCAACTTCTGGTGATTGCGTATGTACATGGTACCAGTAACTGCCACTGCACTAAGAGCAGCATCTCGCAAATGCAAGGCTTGTATACAATCAGAAAAAAAAAGTTTTACACTATCTATGCCCCAAGGCTAATCTGGTAGGCACACAATGAGCTTTCCTTCAGAAATTCCCAGCTTGAATAGGTGAAATCAGCCCTCTCATGCCACAAGATTGCAGACTTTAGCCCTCTTAATGTAAAGTGACTGGTATGGAACCCATGTGGTAAGGAACCTCAAACAGATGCCTGATACTAAGAAACACTAAATATAATGCATTTCAGTCTAGAACAGCAGCCTTTACAGCAGTTTGAAAATGCAACTTTAAACTTTAAAGAAGTGCAAAAAAAACAAGAAATATCATAGTAAACTTTCACAGTATACTGAAAATAAGCAATGTTTCCAGATGTTTGCATCTGTGCAGGGCACTGGCACAATGAGCAGCTCTGTGCAAATGTGCCGAGTTTATACTGGCACTGGAAATACAGAAACTTTACTACTGATTCCTCTTGGCTACACTTACAGTCCTTTTCTATTTGATTTTCTTTCAGGCTGTCTTAGTTTCTTCTGTGCTGGCATCCATTCTGTGTACTTATTAGCTAGTAACTGAATTTTACTCAAGTTTACAGTATCACTGGCTGCTGTGTTTCAGTTTTTGTTTTCACACTGGGAGAGATGAAGTTAAGCTGTTGATCAGTGTGCAGCCATCTTGGAAGTTTCCCATTCCAAAAGTTCATTTTGATGCAAAATCCGTTGTTTTATTACTTTTTAAAGTGAATTAGAGTAATATTTTAAAATTGTTCCTGTTATGGGCCTATGTCACCCTGTTATTTTTGGCTTTATCCAGAATTCTTGAGCGTGTAGGTTGAGAGGTATGGTGGGTACACAGATATTGCACAACAGATATCATTGAAGGTCTTGCTTTCCAGAGTTGGGTACTTCATCTGGTATGCACTGTACATGTAATATAGCAGCAACAAGTAGCAAACAAAAATAGAAAAATGTACTACAGCATATAAAAAAAGTTATGTGAAACATTACATTTATGTAGCATAACAAAAGGCGTTAAGTGTCTCAACAGGGTCAGTAACTGAAAAGCAAGTAACATAGAATGATTTAATTTGTAATAGATGCATGATAGTTTAGGAAGATCAAGATTTGCTCTGATATCTTACAAGTACAATGTAGACCAGAAGGTCTCAAAAATTGCCAATGAGCATGTAGCTAAATGAACAGAAAGGGAAGTTCAAAAGAACGTGTGATTACATGGTAAGGAATGCTCGGTGCTAGAGATCTCTCATGTTATTGGTGGGGAAGTGGCAAAGGCATGCCTGTCTAACGTCTGAAAATCCTCCCAGTTTTAATATTGAACAAGACATCCCAATGTGTAGGGCCTTGAACTGATAAAGCATGGTCATTTTATCAAGGAGAATTTGGAATGCTTTGTGGAAACATAGCTCTGGAAGAAGATAGTGGGTAACTTTAACAATGTTCTTGACCTTAGTGTTGGAAGAAAGGTGGGTTTTAGGATGTTGGAAGTTATTCAGAAAAAAGAGATAAGAGCACTCTAATTGAAAGCCAGCTCACTCTGCAGACGATATTAAAATGATGTTCCTTTCCTTAGTGAGATGAAACAGTATGAGTGTGCATATTTTTCCAGAGGTCTTACAGCTCATGTAGATTTTTGAATGAGGCAATGGCAAAAGAGGTAGACATACAGATAGCAGCTCTTGCCTCTCATAGCAGGAACCTGGACATCCCAAGATGGTATGGCTGATTTTAGTTTTGAGATGGTTCCATTGAAGTTGTGAGTATAATGTCAAGACACAAGGGATTTCTAAATGTTTAAATGAAAAGTTTAGTTCAGTAAATTTGTTACGCATGGAAAGGAAAGTGTTGCTAGGAGAGATTAAGTAACATCTATTTTAGGTTTCAAAAAAACATTCTTTTTTTATTTATTCTTGTTCAAGAGAAGCTGTTTAGTACTGAACAAGAAAATTCGTTTGTTTACTTTATTTATTTATTGACCGGGAAAGTCGACTGGGTAATTTTATGTGTTTTTAGCTGAGGCCCAGGGAAAAAGGATCCACAAGTAAAAGAAAAGAAAATACGGTACTAGCGTATTATCGCAACCATGCTTTCTCATTAGTCGCAACCACGCTTGCCCGCCAGCTCCTTCCATGCTCCACAGTGTACACAGCCTAACAGTGGAATAATAGGTTCATAGATAGGTACTAGGCTATATGCCCAAAGGCAATTATAAGCCTAGTCAGAAAGTGTTGGCTTTTGCCACCCCCTTAGATTAGTTCCCTGTGCACCTGTCCAGCAGACCCATTGAAGTGATCCCCGGGGTGTACTTTCTGTTTCTCATCCACTCATCAAGGTTTCTCTTGAAGAGGGTTAGCGAGGAGCTCTGCCTAATGTAGACTGGAATCCTGTTCCAGGGCATGGGAAGTCTCTGAGACAGGAATCTATCCCTCCAGCACGTCCTATTTATTGTTGTGGTGAGGTTTAGATCCCTAGAGCATGTGGCTTGAGGGGATATGGTTTTCTTTAGGTGGAGCATGTCCATCAATTCTGAGTTGGACATGACCTTGTATGTCATGCAGAGATCACCTCTGAGTAGGCAGTATGCAACCGAGTACAGTTGGAATTTATTCAGTCGAGCTGCATAGGGCATCTGTTTGAGGCCAGTGATCCTCTTGGTGAGGTACTTCTGTGATCTTTCCAGCTGTTGCAGGTGTCTTGTAAGGTACATCCCAAATGGGGCATTGTACTCTATGATGGGTCTAATGAGTGATGCGTAGAGGGGTACAATGACCTCCTTTGATCTAGATGCAAACCCTTTTATGATTAGGTGGGCCACATAGAATGATTTCTAACCACTTTGGCAATGTGATTGTCAAAGGAGAGGTTACTATCTACTTGGGTCCCCAGATCCCTTATTACGTCTTCTGTATTTAGGGGGCTACCACCTATGTGGTAGTTTGTGGATACTATGTTTTTTTCAAAGGGGATGACTATGCACTTTTTGGCATTTAGCTTGAGGCCATGGTTTTGATACCAGGTATCTGTCTCAGTGAGACCCTTTTGGAGGCTGTCTGTGTCAGCCGGACAGTCAATTATATCCCTTAGTTTGCAGTCATCTATGAACTTGGTCAGCCATAGTCCTCTTGTGCTTGCCTGTACCTCTGAGAAGTATGTGCTGAACAGGAGGGGTTCTAGGACTAAGCCCTGGGGAAGGCCACGTGTAACTGGTTTAGAGTCAGACCTAGCTCCCGCAACTCTTACCATGTGGGTTCTGTCCATGAGCCAGGTGGCAACCCATCTCGTGATGTAGGGGTTTATGTTCAGGCTGGTGAGCTTGTCTATAATACCTGAATAGGGAATGATGTTGAAGGCCTTTGTGAGGCCTAGGTAGGCTGTGTGGACCACCTTTCCCTCATCTAAGCCTTGGTAACTGTCTCAAAGTCCACCAGGTTTAGGAGGCATGATCTGCCCTTAACAAAGCTGAACTGGGTAGGGTCCAGTGTTTGGAAGTTCCCAATGTCTCTGTTAATGAGATCCATGATGCTGCACTCCATAGCCTTGCAGGCCAAGTTAGTCAGGCTTATAGGGTGATAGTTCCTGGGGTCTGTTGTGGCTCCACCTTTGTGGAGCAAAATAACCGTTGCTGTGCGCCACTCTATGGGCACGTAGCCTGTGGAGAGGCTGAGTTTGAACAGTGTGTTTAGGTGAGGGGTTAATTCATCTTTTAACTCATGCAGGACGCAGCCTGGGACACCGTCCGGTCCCACTGATGCTGTGTTTTTGGTTTTGGAGAGGGCTGTTTTAACCTGAGTGTCTGTGATTTCAGGGGCACTACATTCTTATGGTATGGGTGTGGGTCCTTTTGGGGGTGAGAGAGGGGGTGAAGTTTGCACTGAACCTGTCTGCCAGGATGTTGGCGATATCTGTCGGTTCATTGTATTTTGTGCCATTCTGCACTAACTCCAAGCAGATCTGAGAATTGACACTTAGATTCTTGACATAGCTAAAGAATGCATTGTGGTTATCTTTGGAGTCCTTGGCAATTTTTCTTTCAAAGCTAGCCTTGGATGATTTTATGAGAGATCGTAGTTTCTTGCTGATACTGATCAAGGATGTCTTCCCTTCTTGGGATTTTACTCTTTTCTGTGCTAGTTTCCTCCTTCTATTGTACAGCTTGTTTACGGCAGGGGTCCACCAGACTGGTTTCCTTTTCTTGGAGGAGTGAGTCTTGGTTTTGCTTGGGATAGCACAATCCATGCATTCTTGTAGGTGCCCATAGAGTGCATTTGTAAAGGATTTTGCAGCTTGGACAGCGTTATCCTTTAGCATGGGGAATTTGAAACGTTCCACCTTGGTCTTAAGTAACATGAAGTTTGCTTTTGAAAAGTTTTTCACTGTGGTTTCTTTGACCGGGGGTGGGGATGGAATGTGGATATCCAGAGTGATTCGTTTATGGTCAGATCTAATCAGCGAGGAGTTGACCTCCGGTGTGGAACACCGATCGCCCATGTTGGTGATGACCAGGTCCAATATGTTGTCACCTCTGGTGGGGGTGTTGACCATTTGATCCAGGGCGCTAGTTTATAAATTCTAGGAAATGTTGGGCAAGGGAGTTAGTACTTGAGTAGTTCTCCCAGTTAATGTTTGCGTAACTGAAATCACCCAATATCAGGTTGTTTTTTGTTAGGACCTTTATGTTTCCCAATGTTTCCAGAAATGTGGAATGGGGGTCCTGGGACATGGTGGGTGATCTGTAGCAAGTTACAATTTGGATTGCAGTTTTGCCTGTTGTTAGTTGCACGTGGATGATCTTTGAAGCATTGTGCTGTGCCACTACCCTGGAGGTGTGGGTATCCTTGATGAATATGGATACGCCCCCACCTATTGTATTTCGGTCCGGGTTTTGTGGCCGAAATGTATGGTATGAGTTGTAGCCTAGTAGTGCAGGGTGCTCTCTGGAGTCTTAAACCCTCAAGTAGATTTTTGTCAGAAGATTGAAGGGGACGATTTGGGAGGTAGTGGTGGAGAATTGTGTGTTAAGAGAAGTTGAGTATAATTTAGTTGGTGGGATAATTCTAGCTAGTTTAGAGTTTTTAGAGAAGAACAATAATGTGTTCTGTCATTTATATGAGCTGCAAATCTAGCTACCTGATTGTAACAGCATTCTAGTTTAGGTTTTAGGGTGGCTTGGCCATTAGTCAGGATGGGAGAACCATATAGAGAGGGAGAGAAGCATGCAGTGTCAAGAGTGACTCTAGTGGATGCAGTAAGGAAGTTTTTGGCTCTATATCGCATTCATATTTTTTGTGAGTTTTTTTTATATTGCTCTATATATGGAGGTCATATTTGAAGTTCTCATCTATTGTAACCCCCCCCCGGCAGAGTTGTATGGGGCACTACTTCAACTGGCATATTGTTTAGGAATGTGATAAAATTATTTTTCTCATGGGTACATGATTTGTGGGGAAAGTAAAAGGAGTTTGGCTTTCTTTGGATTAAGAAGGAGTTGGTGGTTATAAAGCCAGTTTTCAATAGAGTTAAAGGCATGTTGTGTAATCTCTTCTAAATTTTCTAGATTGTCAGAGAGACAGATTAGGGTGGAATCATCTGCATACTGTACAAGGCATGCTTGTTGTATAGAGGTATGAAGATTGTTTATAAAGATATTAAATAGAAAAGGACCAAGGATAGAGCCTTGTGGTACACCTGTAATGATGGGGTAGGTAAGGGGAAAGTGTAAAATTCCATTTGACTGCCTAGTAGTGTTCTGACAGGTAATGTATTAAACCTCTAAAGAGTAAGTTGTGAGATATCTATTTAAATATCTGTAATAGAAATTTTTTATGAGACACAGGGGCAAAATCTTTTAATAAGTATAGGAATAAGGACGATATGAGTTTACCACTATCCGTTGCTTTATTTATTTTATCTGTAAAAGTAAGAAGGGTAGCTGTCATGTTCTTGGCATGTCTAAAACCATGTTGAGTATCGGTTAGTAATTGTTCTTTAAGAGATGCAGGAGTAGTTGTTTATGGACACATTTTTCCAATGTTTTTGAGAGGGTGGATAAGATGGCAGTGGGTCTGACATTAGGTATCTTGGTAAGAAGTGCCACCTTTGTGGAGCATGATGATATGGCATTTATTCCAGATGGTAGGATTATAGGATTCCTGTACTGACCTGATTATAAGGATGGAGACTGGATATGCAATGGCATTAGCAACCATTTTGAAATATTTGCAGAGGATAACCAGGGTTTAAGTTTGGATAATATTTTTTTTATGAATGAGGCGGCAGCTGGTTTTAGTGTGAGGGTATTAGAGGATGGGGTTAGACATGAGTCATTGGAGTCAGGAAAGGATTAAAGTGCTGTAGGTTTGTGGTATTTTAAGTTTCTGTCACTCTTTCCATGCCTTGTCTCTTTATTTTGCATAAGACTTCTACTCTGATTAGTTAACAAGGGGTAATGTTAGACTTTAATTTCTTCCTACATAGTGATGCAAGGCTGTTTAGGATGTTTAAAGTTGAATTGATCCTTTCTACTGCCTCATCTAGTGGCAAGGCTTTTAGAATAATTAAGTTAACTGAGTTCATAGCAGCTAAAATGATTCAGGGTTACATTTTGTGAGATTACAAGTTTTTTTTTATACTTGTTGTTTGGTATTGAGTAAGACATCTGATAGCATATGCAGGGCATTGATCACTAAGGGATACAGGGAGGGTTTCTGATGCAGTATAGTTGCAAGAATCAGAGACCAGAAACCAGTTAATAATGGAGCTAGAGTCCTGAGATTTGTTGTAGTAAGTAAGAGAAGTAATGAGCTGTTTGAAGCCATGAAGGTTGACACTAGAAGAAGGATAGTTAGGAGGGAAACTACACCAATTGCTGTTGATGTTCCATAGAATGGCTCTTTCATTGGTAATATTGTGTGAAATCCAGTAAAGGATGTTTTCAAGGGTGTTTCTGCCAGTCTTATTTCCGGTTGGGATATATAGAGCAATTATACAAAGGAGATTGTAGTCATTTAATTTTATGCAGGAGATCAGTAGCTCTGCATTACTGAGTTTGAGCAGATTTTTTTAAGGGGAGAAATTTTATGGTAGAAGATAGCTACCTCTCCAGATTTTTTGTTTAACCTGTCAGCTCTAATAATGCTATATCATGGTGAAAGAATTTGAGTCTTTCATATGAGATTTTAGCCATGTCTCAGGAAGGACGATAACCAATGTATAATGAGAGTTCCAGGCATGCAGTTCAGTGATTTTATTACAAATGATATATATAAATATATATATATATATATATATATATATATATATATATATATATATATATATACTCTTATATGGGTATATGTATATACCCTTGAAGGTAAAGTATAGTCATTTGGAGTTCTTATGTGGGTGATAGAGTGGGTGGTGATTTGAAAGAGGGTCTGGGTTAGGGTGTATGTCACCACATCGTTTAATTCTCTAAGAATGTTGGAGGGAGTGAAGTCATTTTATAATGACTATTTTTATTTTTACTTTTTGCTTTGTTCTGGGGTGATACTAAGGAGATGTAAGCATTTCGTATTTAAAGTAATGAATAAGTGAGCTGCTAAATATATGTGGAGCAATTTCTGGTGAAGAATTTTAGGGCTATCAAGGTCAGATTGGGGATTAGAGTTAATCTTTAGGGAGAAAATAAAGGTTAGGTATATAACTGGATCATCAATGTACAGTAGAAGGTTGGACACACCACTGTTATAACCTAAATCTTCTAGGGTGGCTTGAACTACCTAGCCTATTTTATACAACCAGCTTATAGTGGCATATAAAGTACTCAACCAATCTGAAAATACACCTGCACTTTAAAACATCATTAGCCCCTACAGGAACCTCAGGCCACTTCGCTCATCTAACAGACTGCTGGTTCAAACATTCAAAAACCAATAACTCAGCTGGGGACTCCCTGTTTGCCAACTCTGTCGGCAAAATTTGGAATTCCCTTCCTGATGACCTTACTCTAGTATCCTCACTAACCCAATTCAAAAAAGTCTCAGACAACATTTTAATACACACTGGTTATGTCCTTGTTCTAATCCTGAATAGCTCCTTTCTATAATTGTGTGCCAAACAGTACTTTATACTACATACAAGCTGTGACATAATTGTTAGTTTAGATACTTTATATAAGTTTAATAATGATCGAATGCATAACTTGCTTGACTGAACATGTATTGATATTATGATTTTTCCTGTATTATTTTTTCCGTATGATGTGTTTGAAGCTTTTCTCCCCGGGCCTCTGCTGAAAATGGACATGTATCCAGTTAGACTATCCCGGTCAACAAATGTAAAATAAAATTAAATAAATAAATAAATTAGAGGGAACAGTATTAACAAAGGCAGAATACAGAAGAGGTATGAGAGCCAAACAGATGCCTTGGTTTAAACAGAGCATTACTATTCAGCTGAAACTGTTTCTTTTTCCTCCTCTAGAAACATTTGAAGGAAATGTTCCCAATTGAGGCTGGGGACATTAATGCCAAGGACAGAATCCTTCCATATCTACCTGGTAAGAAAGACATGCTGGAAACTTTGATCTCATTATTTCATTTTGGAATTGCTTATGTGTTTGTGTTTTAACCACAGATTATTCCTCAGAAAAAATGTTTGTAATATCTCAAATTTGTTTTCACTATGGCACATTTAGTGGTATATCTACCTTTGAAGCAAAAGGTTGTGGGTTCTATTCTCTTGCTGGAATTGAGCCATAACTGAAATGTTGACATTTGAGTAGAAGGGATTACTCAAATGATGAAATGTACAGTGGTTTTGGATGAGGTATTAAACCAAGGGAAGGTATGTCCTTTCAGAGACTGTTTTATCAGAAGGTGTTTATCCTATCCATTAAACTGGTATTATTTATATACTTATTTTGTGTGTGTGTGTGTGTGTCTGAAACTGCCATTGAAGTGACAGTTGAATTTCATTTCTGTTTGGTGTGTTTTTTAACATTGTATGACCTACTGACCTGGTGCTGTAGTTTTATTTTTTGGTTTGTAATCACAGTGCACATCTAATGCAGAGGCAGACTTTTCATGTACATGATCTTTGTTTTTTTCTTTACAGTTATGTGACCATGGTGTTAGTATATTTAAGGAAAACGCTTTTAGGAAGCAAAGCCCCCATTGTCAGTTTACATGAAAGATTGCCTCCCTTTCAAAAAAAAGTTTTTTTTTCTCAAGCTGAATTTTTTGCCCTTAAAAATTAAACGTTGTTATGCTTTCAATTATTAGGTCTTTAATTTAATGACATGAATACTAAACCAGTGTTTCTTGTTCTCCTGCTGGGCTGGTACTATTCAGGTAGGTAAGCAGATAATAGCAAAATAACCCAAAGTACTATCTGCAGGAAAAAGGGGAATTTCATTTTGTCTGTACCAGTATTCTCCTTTCCATAAAATAGTTACATAGAAATTCTGGGCTGGTGATGGCATTCATACTGTCTCCTGCCACAAATTTGCAGAGAGGGATAAAGTTCTGACTATGCCCCCCCCCCCCCCCAGATGACCTGAGTTCAGTTAATTGCTTAGGTGCCTCTTGGAGCTGGCTTGGTGAAGAAAAGATTTGGGCTTTGAGTCGTCTCTCTTCAGAAAGGAGGCTGCAGGATCACATGCTTGGGGCACATATTCCCATAGCTGAATCCTCGATATAGTCCTATGTTATATGGGTTGGAGACGGTGACATTGACAAAAAGGCAGGAGTCAGAGCTTGACGTGGCAGAGTTGAAGATGTTAAGATTTGCACTGGGTGTGATGAGGATGGACAGGATTAGGAAGAGGCAAGATTATGTTGGTTTGGACATGTGCTGAGGAGGGATGCAGAGTATATTGGGAAAAAGATGCTAAGGATGAAGCTGTCAGGTAACAAGAAAAGAGGAAGGCCTAAAATATGGATGTGGTGAGAGAGGACATGCAGGTGGTCGGTGTGACAGAGCAAGATGCAGAGGACAGGAGGAAATGGAAACAGATGATCCGCTGTGGCGACCCCTAACAGGAGGAGCTGAAAGAAGAAGAAGAAGAGCATTGGATTCAAGGGGACAGGGATGTCATATGTCACTAGCAGAAATAGACATTGGATTCAAGGGGACAGGGATGTCATATGTCACTAGCAGAAATAGGGGACACCCCCTTACTGACACAAAAAGTACACCAAACCCTGGGTGTGTTACTAGACATGCACAAAGGGATTAGAGTAGCAAATGTCCAAACAACCTCTGCTGGACACCTAAATGATGGCCCCCCTCAATTATCTCATAATATTATATGGAGAAAGTGGGCCAATTAACAGACAAAGGATCTAATTGTATGCAGGCAGCAGGTGGGAAAAATCTTAAAAAAGTTGACTGTAATGTACTTCACAATGCATTGCTTGAAAACTGTTGCATAAGTACACTACATTTTTCTTCTTTTACTTTGCCTTCATTCTTCAGTAGTTCACCCCGTGTAATAAGAATCCTTGAGTTCCCACAGCTCAACAGCTAGTTTGTTCAGTTTAATTCTTGTATCAGGCGAAATTATTTACTTTTACATTCCATGTTTAACAAACTCATGTGGACCAGGCATGGCAACGACTGGCTTACTTGAAGCATGCCAGTATAGGTTCATAGATGTGTAAGACTAACAAACACTGGGGCTTTTATAAGCCTAGCTAAATGTATCTTTCAAGTTTATGTGCCTTGGGGGATATTTTAAGAGTTATATGTAACCTAAGGCAAGAGTTACAGGCTGCCTGCTATGGTATCCTTTACTATGTCCTGCATTTGATCTTGTCAGCTGTGTCTTTGCAGAACATGTCACTTCGGCTTTTCTATAAAACACTCAGATCTGATGTTGTTAATCTTCACCTAATCCTTGATGGTGTGTTTGGTTCCGAACCCTTGGAACCGACTAAGCTGTTATTTTCCAGCTCGTGCTCTACAAACTCTTGAGCCCGGCTCTACCCATAATGCTCCTCACAAAGATTACCCCAGATCTCGTTTGCTGCATCACAGACCAGATGTGCCTTCATTATGTCTCGAGCCTTGGCGAATATTTGTGAGTTATTAAACTTATATATAAATATATATATCTATATCTATATATATATATCTATATATATATATATATATATATATATATATATATATATATATATATATATATATATATATATATATATATATATATATATATATATATACTGCGGTGGTGGTGCTGCAGTAGTGTTGTCGCCTCACAGTAAGACATTGCTCCGTTCGATTCTCAGTTAGAGCGTCTTATGTGTGGTGACATGCGTGAATGGGCGTTCCTTCGTTGAAGGTTGTGCATCAGGCCTGGCAAGTCGGCACGTAAAAATCTACTGCCAATTATTAGCGGACCGGAGTTCCGCTGTGGCGACCCCTAACCGGGAAAAGCCGAAAGACACAACATATATATATATATATATATATATATATATATATATATATATATATATATATATATATATATATATCTTTCCCTAACAATTTCTTGTAGTTAAGTCTATCTACCTTATCTAGCTACCCGCTCCTCTTCTGCTCTTTTTCTCTTACCGTGAGGTAATTTTTTCTCCTTACCATTGTTGATATCTCTTTCTTACCCTTAAGGTATTCTCATTACCATCATTGGTATTTCTTTCCTCTTTGCACTCCTATAAAAAAAATATCTGTCTCTCTCTTATTTTTTTGTTCTACCTTCAATTATGTCTCAGAAGAAACAATCTCCAATGAAACGTAAGGGCTTTTCAGGTTTCAAGAGATGTACTAAATATGAGGGGAAAATGCCCAACTCTGAAGGGCATACCCTGTGTGTGTGTATTGTTTAGATGAAATACATTTGCAAGAGAATGGTGCTATGTGTCACGGGTTTTCTTCCTGTACCTTAATGGAAAGAAAGAACAAGCTTTTATTGAAAGGCCTGTTAAAGTCTCCTTTTGAGGAGGCCATTGCTGGATCTAGAGAGAAAACTGTGGAAGCGGGAACTTCTTCCCACAGTTCAAAAAGGAGACCTTCTTCAGTTCCGAGTTCTTTGGAACCAGTGAGAAAAATTTCTAAACTTCTCCAGCACCGAAAAGCTCTTTGGCACCCGGAGAATTATCGGTGCCTAGCAAGACACCTTTGGAACTCTCTGATGCCTCGGCAGTGGCTCTGACTGAGCCATCAGTACCCAAGACTTCAGATTTATATACTGCACCAAGGATGTTGTATTCTCCTTCTGTGGACCCTTTTAAAGATACCCCTTTTGTGGAAGTCAGATGGTCCAGATCTCCTTCCACTGTATTGGTGAGGTCTACTAAAAGTTTATCGGAACAGGACATTATGAGGTTAGTGGATCAGCTCCTAGTGTCAAGAGGATTTACTTCAGTTCCCAGCCAATCTGGCATAAAAAATGCTCATTCCATGACACCTACATACACTAGTCCTCCAACTCTATCAGAGCCCTTGGAGTCTTCGGTTCTGACAGTCCTGCTGCCGACTAATTCGGTTCTGACAGCCTCCCCATCTTTGGTTTCGACTACAGCCCTGAGTCTTTTCAGATCTTCTGCACCAGGGGACTCCCAAGGTCAGGACTCGATGGTCAGTTCTGGAATGCACGATATCCTTTCGGATCTGAGCCATCCATGCTTCTCAGAGCATCGGCCCTTGTAGTTCAGACTCAGGCTCTAGGTGTGTAGGTGGTCTTCTTGGTGCAGGGTGTGACCCCGGTTCTGAAACAGTCCTTTTCAGTTCTGGGCTCCCACCCCTCTACAGAGGGGGCCTGCCTTCCGTATCATGGAGAAGGCACTATCCCTTGGGGATTCTTAGTCGTTGCCTTCCCTATTGTGACAAATATCTTCCCCTTCCTCTCTGCCAGAGCTGCCATTGACCTCATCCCCCGGACAGAGGGCACAAAAGCCCCAGATTAACTCCCACCCTGGTGGTTACCTCTTTGGAAACTTTTCTGCAACTTCCCCCCCGAATAAGAGCCATTCAGAGCATCATTCGGCAGTGCACCCTTTGACGGATCTATGCTTTTTGGCCCAAAAGTTAAGGAAACTCTGACCAGAAGTGAGTAGGATGGCAAGATCCTGTCTGCCATGGACATACGTTTCTCTACCCCTTAGCGACCCTACTCAAGGAATCAGAGGAGTCGGAGACTATGGTTCAAGAAATCCAAATGGCCTTTCTATGACTCACATGGTAAGGATTTGCCCCAGGCCAGAGGGTTAAACAATAGAAGATGCCGCCCTAGGGGTCAGAATGGAAATCAAATATAGGGGTCCAGGGAATCCTTCTCTGGTACTTCCTATCAGCATCCCTGAATGGATGCCTGATTGTCTTCCTCTGGAGGCAGTCAGGGGACAATTATCCCTGCACCTACAAGCCTGGCAAATAATAACCTTGTACAGATGGGTGAACGGAATAATATCCAGAGGCTACCAAATTCCCTTGTTCGTGAACCCCAAACCTCAGAAAAAACTCCCAGATGTTTCACACAATCAAAGGGAGGCAGCAGCTTTGGAAATCCAAAAGCTGCTAGACAAAAGAGTCATCCAAGAAGTCCCACCAGACCAGATAGGATCTGGGGTTTACTCAAAGATTCTTTTTAGTGCCTAAAAAACAGGGGACTGGAGACCGATTTTGGATCTCAGCCGATTCAACAAATCAGTCCACCAAACCAAATTCTGGATGGTTTCGGTACAAGCCATACTTCTTTTCTTGGAAAAGGTGAGTGGATGTGCTTGATAGACCTCAAGGATACTTATTACTACATAAAGATGGAAAAAAGCTCCAGAAGATTTCTACACTTCTGGCTAGGAGCCAGTCACTACCAATTCAGAGTACTACCCTTTGGACTCAACACAGCCCCCAGACTGTTTACCAAATGCATGGCAGTGGTTGCAGCTCATCTCAGACTGCATGGCTTTTGAGTCTTTCCATACCTCGACGACTGGCTCCTCACTACTACCACCAGGCATCACTTAGAAATGACAAGAGACTGTACCATGTCTGTTTGCACATCCCTAGGCATTTCAATAAATTTCAAGAAATCCCAACTACAACCCACACAATGTCTGGATTTCATAGGGGTGCAAATGAACACTGTCTCTGGAATAGCTTCCCTTCCTCCAGAAAGACTGCTATGCATCAGAGCTGTGGTGAGACAGATTATTCAAAATGACAGAGTCCCAGCAAGATTAATTCTTCAAACCTTGGGTTCAATGGCTGCCACAATCGCTCTGGTTCCCCTTGCAAGATTTCATATGCGAATATTACAGTGGTTACTAGCAACATAGTGGTCTCTAGCTCATCAACCAATGTCTTATCAAATTCTAATAACCAATCTCTGCAAACAAGAGCTCAAATGGTGGCTTCATCCAGATCAGATTCTCCTGGACCAACCTTTCACTCTACCTCAACCCCAAGCCATAGAGACCATGGATGCTTCCCAGATAGGGTGGGGGGGAATTATCTGGGAAAGACAGTTCAAGGCACATGGTCCCAACTGGAGGCAAACGTGCACATTAATGTTCTAGACATGAGGGCAGTGCTATTAGCATTACAAGCATTCCAGGATTCCCTTCCTCTAGGAACAGTCGCAGTTCAAACAGACAACGTGTCAGTGGTCTGGTACATCAACAAACAAGGGGGAACCAAGTCATATCCACTATATCAAGAGGCACTCAGAGTGTGGAAATGAGCAATTTCTTCAATTGCTTTCTCATAGCAATGCACATTCTGGGAAGTTCAAATGTGATAGCAGACAAATTGAGCAAGACTATTCTCATGCCTCACGAGTGGTCCCTGAATCCATTAGTGGAGGACAAGATTTTCTGTTGATTGGGACAATCTTGCTGTAACCTCTTTGCTTCTCCCCTGAACAACAAATGCAGAAGGTACTTTTCCCTAATCCCTCCATTGGGTAGTTACCCAGGGACTCTCTTCTACACAGTTGGCCACCCGGTCTACTATATGCCTTTCCCCCAATTCCGTTAATCTCTCAGTTTCTGAAGAAAGCAAAAAGGATGAAGAAGAAAGCAAAAAGGATGAAGAATACCATAATCCTCATTGCCCCATTCTGGCCTTGACTAGTCTGGTTTCCCTTCCTTTGGCCTCATCTGCTACAGAAAGCATGGACTCTGGACCCAGTCAAGACCTGCTAACTCACCCAGAAGGCATGGTTCACCCAAACTTGCAACACCTCAAACTTACAGTGTGGTTTCTCCAATTCCCATGATTGCCAGGCAAGCCTCTCTCATCACCCATCCAACGTATTATTATTGTGCATCATAAACCTACAACTAGAAAACTTTACCTGAGAAAATGGAGAAGATTTAGCATATGGGCTTTAAATAAGGGACTTGATCCCTTCAATGCTCCAATTGAATACATATTGGACTTCTTGAATACTCTCTCTTTCAGTCTGGTTCCTCTACTTCAACTATAAAAGTTCAGTTGGCGGCAATCTCTAATTTTCATACTGGACATAATGACTCTTCAGTAATATCCCATAAGCTCTCCAGAGCCATCCTGAAAGAGTTGTCCTTCTTAAGACCCCCTCTTAAAGATCTGGTTCCTCCATGGGATTTGACAGCAGTCCTACAAGCATTAACTCAAAGGCCCTTTGAACCAGCTGATTCTTGCCAATTAAAATTTTTCACTTGGAAGACTAGTAGCCATGACCTCTACAAGGAGAGTCTCTGAGTTACAGGCTCTATCATGCAAATTTCCCTATTTAATTTTTCATAAAGACAGGGTTCAACTAAGAACAAATCCCTCATTTCTTCCAAAAGTGGCTACTGAATCCAATATCAACCAGACCATACAGTTACCAACCTTTTTCCCTAATTTCACCAATAAAGGAGAATATGCTCTGCATTTGCTAGATGTTCATAGACAGTTGTGCTTTTATCTCCACAAAACTAAGGAATTCCGTAAATCCACCCAATTATTTGTGGCTTTCCTTTCCTTAAAAATGGGTTATGCAGTCTCCAAAGTTACCTTGGCTAAGTGGTTGTGAGACTGTATTTCTTTCATATATCAATCTCAAGGATTTCAACTTCACAAAACAGTTAAAGCTCATTCTATGAGGGCTGTTGCCACATCAGCAGTTTTTCATGCAAGAGCTTCTCTAGATGACATTTGTGCAGCAGCTACTTGGTCCTCTCACCATACCTTCATTGCACATTACAAACTAAAACAAATCTCGAGAGGTTGAGCATCCTTTGGTTCTATGGTGCCTCGGAATATTCTTCCGTGAGACATCCCAAGGTACATAAGTTGCTGGGGATTCTGTTCCACCATCAATGCTTAGGTGAAGATTAACAACATCAGATAAAGAAGTTATGTCTTACCATAACGTTCCATCTGTGTTGTTCATCTTCACCAATCCTTGACATACCCTCCCACCATCCCCTATCCTAAGTCTCTTAGCAGGCCTCACTGATTCTGATCCAGTTTCTCATCAAGAATCCATAGATGGCCTCATCTTTTTTGAATGTATCTCTATATGTATATATGTATGACAATCTAAAGTCTTGGCTATGTTCTGCCATCTGGCAAACTCGATCTGAGATAATCTTCTGTGAGGAGCATTATGGGTAGAGCCAGGCTCAAGAGTTTGGAGAGCACAAGCTGGAAAATAATGGCCGAGCCGGTTCCAAGGGTTCGGAACCAAAACCACCGTCAAGGATTGGTGAAGATGAGGAACACAGATGGAAAATTATGTAAGACATAACTTCTTTTTCTCTCTTCTCTAGAAGAAGGCCAGTCACTGGAGTCACGCAGAACCCTTTCGGCATTAAAATGAATTACATTGGTAGAACCTTAAGATCCATTGTTTTATGGCAAATCTTTATTTTTACAAATGATCAGTATTTGTTCTTTTTCTTTTCTTTAGGACTAGATAAATCCCGTTTGTTTGTCACACATAAAACATTCGTAAGGAGACTGTGTTCCTGCCATGTGGCTTTCATTTATCTCTGTTCACCTTATCACTCCTACCCAAATTAAATGGAATATGTCTAAGAGTTGTCACTGTAGAAAGAGGTCTCATGGGTAGCAGATCTAAAAACGTATATTTCTACACAGATTACTAAAGTCATGATGAACTAGAGGGGAACAAATGCATATATTATGTCTTCTTGTGGTGTAGATTCCAAGCTAATGTTGATGAACTCAACAAGCCATAACTAGAAACTAAATATGTTCATTGGAAGCTGGCAGTAAGAACATGATTTAAGTTTCTTGGACTGTGTTATTTTTCAGGGGGTAAGGTTTACTATATTTGCTACATTACTGTCATCCATGTCACCTAAAAAAGCAGTACAGCAAGGATATAGGGACACTGTGACATCATGTACATACTGATAAACTAAGCCTACTGTGTGCAAATAACTCGGAGGATGAAAGAAGGGAAAAAACTTCTCCCCCTCACAACAGCTGAATGTTGATCTGGTGATGCATCCAGACTATTTCCTTAATACTTTCATGCTATTTCAAGTATTAACATTTTTACATTTTCTTACTTGTAGGTTTACTACCAGAAGCTACTATCACATATAGCACATTGAGTTTTCAGATGATGAGTTCAGTGGATCCTTGCCCTAAAGCTGTATACTTCAGTAGAAGGTTTAATTTGGGGTTTTAGTGACTGAATTATCACTCCACCATTGTCACTTCACTAACTACACTGACATTCAGGCTCGTACAGTTAAGCAGCCATCTATCACAGACAAACTGTCTGTTAGTGACTCTCTGTATATTAATGAGGTTACAGCATATTTATTTCCACTTCCTGAAGTGCTGTACTTCCTGTACTTCTCCCTAACCAATCAGTAGCTTCTGTATGATCCATCACAGCAATCACGGCTTAGCAGTTAAGTCATGTGGGTTGTATTAAATTTCCTGGCATACTCACCCTGAGTACAGCAACTTTATCTGAGTGATAGAACTGGCACGGATCTGCTGTTCTTTCTAAGATCAATCTCCATGACTCCATATAACCAAATCTAACCTCTCTACTTATTAGATAGACCCCAAAGACTTGCTGTCAGTGTAAGTGACTTACTCTGGTGTAGAGCCGATATATAAAGAAGGCTTGCACTGGAATAAGCCAGATACTCAAAGAGCAAATCTTTTGAAATTGGGCCGCATATATTTTCAACACTGTTTATATGCCATCAGATTAACAATATTACATCACTCCCTTTTTAAAGCAAAATAATATGTACAATGCAGTATAACTGGATAACACTGTAATTCATTACTCTCTATTCAGCAGTCTGATATTTATGCTTGCTGGTACAAGTGGCATAACCTTGAAAGAAATAACTCTTCTTGGTGACTGGGTGTTCAAATGTATTATATGTCCATATAAAAGGCCAGGCTTTGCAAAGAAACACATTTCCAGGTACCTTTACGTTGGCTCCGTGTATTATGTCTGCTAATAGTAAGGCCATCATGTTGACACAATAAGCGTTTCAGATTCTTGTTGTTCCGAAATGCAAAGCTAGATTTATCACCCACTATGTTTCATAATTTCTCATCCAAAGTAGGGACTGGCCAAAACTTCCTAATAGTATTACAAATGAATCCATTATCCGTGCTGTACATCACTGTGCACCTCAAATTAGCTGAGGGTCTGTTATCTTCTGGTTGTCTGGTCTCTTCACACCTCCTATTGGAATATAGGGGATACCCCTTCTGAGTTCTGAGTTGCATGGCTTCTTCTCCACTCATTCTGGTATCTTCTTATATCCTCTTCTCTTAAGAGTGTTCACAAGAGTTTCTTTTTCTTTTAAGAATTGGGTCACACTTATTTCCAAATTATGCTCTAGGGACGACATCTTCTTAAAAGAAAAAGAAACCCTTGTGAACACAAACTCTTGTGGCCAGTCTTAACTTCAGATGAGAAATTATGAAACATAGTGGGGGATAAACCTAGCTTTGCTTTTCAGAACAAGAAGAATCTGAAGCACTTATTGTGTCAACATGATGGCTTTACTATTAGCAGATATAGTACACGGAGCCAACATATAGGTACCTGGAAATGTGGTTTTTGCAAAGCCTGCCCTTTTATATGAACACATAATGTATTTGAACACCCAGTCACCAAGAAGAGTTATTTCTTTCAAGGTTATGCCACTTGTACCAGCAAGAACATTGTATATTTAGCCATCTGCGAGACATGTTGCTCCTACTATGTAGGTAAAACAAATAGGGCTTTTAAGGAACAGATTTTACGCCATCTATCAGACATAACAAATCAAGTAGCTAGAAATGCCCTGTATCAGCATGTTAGGGCGGAAGAAAATTACAGTTTCAGATTTATGGCTCCAATGAAGCTGAACGAAAGCCCAAAGGAGGTGACATGAAAAACAGAACAGAGGTGGAAGAGACCAAGTGGATTATGGAATTGAGAGCAGATAAACCACGGGGCCCTATTGGAATGGTACCTCTAAAACCCATTTTGAAAGAACGAAGGATAGCTATAAAAAGTAGAAACAAGAAGAGGGAATAAGCAGAACTTATTCCTGCTACTTGTAACTTTGGAGGACTACCACCAGACGGACCTGTCTCCATTAGCCATGAAAGAGGAACAACCCCTGAACAGCATGATTGGTTGAACACTGTTTACATTTTTTTGCCTTGACGGGAGTGAATAAATGATCTGAAGAAGGTTTTACCGAAAGTGCTTATCCTACGTTCTCTTAGTTTGTTTCGTCTTTCAAAAGTTTTATTAAATCACAAATTTTATCATGTCTATGGTGGTATGTCTGCATTGTTTTCTACTTTGGTTCTTTTTTTGGCAAGACTGCCTTCAGCAGGTGTGTATTTATTGTTTTATTTTTCTGTTTCACCCTAATAAAGTTTGTAAGGATGAGGATACCAGAGGTTTTTTTTTTTTTATCAGAAATGACTACTCCACAGAGACACTGTCAGCAGAGGGCACAATTTCAGGGGAATCCTTAAGAAATGCATGGCTAAAAGTCTCTGATTTCACCTAATTTAGCCAACCTACTTGAAATATTGGCTACCATCCGAAAGGTTGCTTTTACACATCTGATGGAGAGGCGGACCAGTAACCTAGAAGAGCAGCATTTGCTTCACTTAAATGTTGCAGACTCAGAAGTTTACTAAAAATAACAGCCAGAGGGGGACAGAAGACCAGCACGCTTTTCCAATTTTCCAGCAATGTGATACTGCAAAGTCTAATGTTGACTATATTAATGTAATATCTATGGGTACTTAATTTGTTTACCAAAGATCCCCTGATAATTTTAATATTGCTTATTTGACTTTGATATATTAGATTTAAATGTCTAATGTTTTGTATTGTGTGAGTTCTGATGACAGCTATGTGTATACTGCAGAGCTGGATGCAGGAGGACTGATGAGGGTTAGTTGTTCTGGTGAAGTTAATCCACTTAACTAATGCAGATTTCATGCAGAAAAATTATTAACTGATCATTCGACTAAGCTTGTGTTCTGTTCTTAGAAGCATTGAATTGAAACCCAGTAATTCTGCATTCAACACCTGGAAGTGTTACATTTTCCTGTGAACTCAGTGGAGACATTGTCTCCCACAGTACTGGGTGATGTGCTGAACTTCTTGATAGCTTCCTTTGGCTGTAAGCTTAGTAAGAACCTATGAACTAATGACCCTATTTAACAGCACATTGACTCTGCAAGCATGTTGGGTTGTCAGTTTCTGGACACATGGTGACCTTAGCCAATGCATTTGTGCTCCCAGGTCTAGTTCTAAAGCTGAACTATCTAAGCAAATATCGGTTGTTCTTAGGAAGGTCAGAGTTTTAATTTTAGGTTTACTGGCAGTGTTTTGTTTTATGGATCACCCTTTCTGCTGAATAGCCACATGTACCATTCGCACTTCAGGCCAGCCACTCATGGTAGGATAGACTCCTTAATTAATGATTTATGTTTGCTCACTATATCAGTAGGATTTATGTGCATATCACAAGGGTATACAATGATGTATTTATTCTACTGTTTATTCCTCAGGTTTGATCAGTATAAGATATAATGTGAAGTTGTTAATCTCGCCGATTATTCTCACTGATGGGTTGGAGCCGATCCTCGGCTCCGACACGGCCGATAGCAAGCTCAAGGTTTGCCAGTAGCTCGAGACCAGCCCCTTATCCCACCATGCACTGCTAGAATTACCTCAGATCTAGTTTGCTGCGGCAAGAGAGATCTCAGTGATCCAGATAGCTCGGACCATTTTAGAAACAGCAAGTTTTTAAAAAAGTTTTTTAAAAAAGTTTTCCTTTTTTGATATATTTATGTAGTGTGTTAGTTTTATTATTTTAGATAGTTTAGACAGTTTAGATAGTTTTAATTTTTTTAAATTAGGGACTTGTTGGCTTTTTAGTTTGTGTGGGCCTTTAGCCCTTTTTCCTACTATTAATCCCTTTAGCAGTTAGTTTTTTTTCTGTGGGACTCTTAGTCCCATATTTGTATTATATTGTTATTTATATATATATATATATATATATATATATATATATATATATATATATATATATATATATATATATATATAGTGCCTGGATTGGGCTTAGTTGTTTGTGAATCTTTGTACTGTTTTTTTCTCAGTATGTCAGAGGATAGGGAGAAATCCCATCCCAAATCGGGTTTTAAAAAATGCCCAGATTGTGGTCAGAAAATGTCCATCACTGATGGACATATTCAATGTGTCTACTGCTTGGGGGCCAAGCACCTCCAAGACACCTGTAGCATTTGTCACTCCTTCTCTTCAAGAGTACTCTTGGAGAGAAGGAGGAAACTTATAAACAGAGGATTGCTACAGCAATCTTTTTCAGAGGTTTTGAATAGCCATGAAGGTGCTAGTACGTCTTCCAAATCTTCAAAATCCAAGTCTTCAGATAAGGTATCCAAAAAGGCTAAAATTTCAGAAGGAGGGTCATCGGTTCCACAGTCATCGGAGCTGAGTGTACCTTTGATTCGGAGCCAGCTTTCAGTATTGGAGCCAGTCTCCAAAGTTCCTTCTTCACCTCTGCTCCAGTCAGCACCTTCGGTGCATTCAGCTAAGTCTTCAGTCAGCCTTTCGAATTTGGACATGGATCGGCTAGTGCAGAAGCTTTTACAGGCACCAGGACTTGCCAAATTCTTGTCTGCCCCGACCAGCTTGTCGGTGCCGAAGACCATGGAACCGAACTTGTCTACTTCTCCTCCGGGCCGTACTGGACTCTCGGAGCCGAGGGAAGTCGAACCGATGGTGGTTGGACCCTTGGAGCCGATATCCGCTCTGGGGTTATCGGCTCCATCTACTCGGATGTCCTCTGTGCTGACCAAGGGCTCTAGGAGCCGACGCTCTCCAGTCGGGTCCGGGGAGAATAGTCACACTGACTTGTCGGTGCCGACTCTCCCTCTCGGGGCTTCGGCTCGGATGAGCTCGGTTCCTACCTCAGGCTCGGAGCCCAGGGTTTCAGTGCGTGAGGATCGGATGGTACTCTCAGGTCCGTCCACTCCTCCTCATCTGAGCCATGGTTCCTTCGATGCTATGAGGAGAGTTTTGTCTCCAAAGACAACATCAGCATCAGTTCAGCTTTCCCTCTCCCCTCAAGCTCCTGTGTCTACTTCTGCATCTACCGACCCCTCTAAGCGTAGAGACCCTGAGTCTCAGGTCCCCCACAGGGTGTCCCCTGCTCTTCTGAGACCTCCCCAGACCCTCCTACTGAGGAGGTGCCCAGAAAGAGACTGTGCAAGAGGAGGCACTTAAGACTCCCCACAGGAGTCTTTGATATCTGACATGGACTTAGATGAGTCAGAAGGGTCCCCTCGGTCCCTCTCTGAGGATATCTCTTTTTCAGAGATACTAGAGATCCTTAGTCAGAGGGGCGACTGGCAGTCCAAGACCCCTACTGAGGATGAGTCTGTGCTCTTGAAGGCTTTTGGGTCTCAACCTTCCACTTCTTGGGTGTCTCTGCCTTATGACGAGCTCATGGATCTGATCTCTATTAAGGCGTGGGAGTCACCAGAGGCCATGGAACCTGTCCCTCATAGACCTAATAAATTCATATCTGCCCCAGTCAATAAACCTTTTTTGACAAAAGGAGTGCCTGTGGATGCCATGGTGGTGGCTGCAGCCACCAAAAAGGAAGTATCTGAGACATCCTCTTCTATCCATCCCCCTAACAGAGATTCTAGGGTTATGGATAGATATGGGAAGCGCATGTTTAGTTCAGCGACTTTTTCTTTGCGATCACTGAACTACTTGACCAATTTTACAGGACTACAGAGAGATCTCCTGAAAGAGCTAGGAGATACTCTCCAGGGTACAGTAGCTGCAGGAGTGGCCGACAAAGTCAAAGCCCAGCTCGCTACCCTTAACTCAGTAGTCAACTCATCCATGCATCTCATATCCTATGCAGCTGATGGTTCGTGTAGAGCCACTAGTTTGGGCATTGCTCTTCGCAGACAAGCCTGGATGCATCTCTTTTCCTTTGCAGAACCCTTCAAGTCTTCTTTTATTAATACCCCGTTTGATGGCTCATCACTGTTTGGACCCAAAGTAAAGGAAACCTTAACCAGGTGTGAACAGGAAGGCAAGACTTTATCTGCCATTGGGGTCTGCTTTTCCACTCCTACTCAGCCCTACCTCAAGGGCCCTAGGGGGGGAAAGATGTGGTTCCGAAAAACTCAAGCAGCTTTTCACGACACATGTGGTGAAACCCCCTCTAGAGACAGAGGAGGGGGTTATAATGGAAGACGTCACCCCCGTGGCAGAGGGGGTCCACAGCAACAGGGTGACAGGAGTCAGTTTTCCGGTCAGTCCTACCAGCGCTCCTGAAAGGGGGCCCGACTGTTCGGCTCTGGAGGCAGTCGGGGGTCACTTGTCTTTGTACCCAGAAGCCTGGATAAACATAACATCGGATACTTGGGTACAAAGCATCATTTCCAGAGGATATTTCATACCGTTAATTACCCCTCCCATTCCTATCAAAAAAATCCCAGATGTTCCACCCAATCTCAGGGAACAAGCAATCATAGAGGTCCACAGATTGCTAGAAAAAAAGAGTCATCCAACCAGTCCCAGCAGACCAAGTCGGATTCAGAACTTACTCAAGATTCTTTTTGGTACCAAAGAAAACAGGGGACTGAAGACCTATATTGGACCTCAACAGACTCAACAAATTCATAAAGAAAGAAAAGTTCTGAATGGTCACGCTTCAGTCCATTCTTCCCTTTTTAGGGAAAGGTAATTGGATGTGTTCCATAGATCTCAAGGACGCGTACTATCACATAAAGATGGCCAGACACTCCAGAGATCATCTGCGCTTCCGGCTGGGAGCCAATCATTACCAGTTTCGAGCCCTGCCCTTTGGTCTCACTTCAGCCCCCAGAGTGTTCACCAAATGCATGGCAGTGGTCACGGCTCACCTGAGGCATCTAGGATTCCAGGTGTTTCCATACTTAGACGATTGGCTCCTCACCGCTACCACCAGGCATCAATTGACTCGGGCAACACAATACACTCTGACACTCTGCCATCAATTAGGCATTACTATCAACTTCGAAAAGTCTGCCTTATCACCATGTCAGCATACCATTTTTATAGGAGCAGAGTTAGATACCTCAACCACCACTCTACATCTCCCTATCGAAAGAGTCTCCCTTCTTCGCCAAAATGTCAGCTCACTGGTGTCAAAGAACAAAGCTACAGCAGCAGAGGTATTGAAAGTACTAGGTTTGATGGCGGCAGTAATCCTAGCTATACCACTCGCAAGGATGCATATGCAAATCCTTCAATGGCTTCTTTTCACTCAGTGGTCTTACCAGAAACTACCAGTACACCACATGATTCTTATCACGGATTCTTGCAGGAGACCTTCAGTGGTGGTTGACGTCTCTTCATGTTACAGTAGGGAGACCCTTTGTTCCCCCCCCCCCCCAGTAGCCACTGTGACACGGACGCTTCCCTGATTGGGGGGGGGGGCATTTTCAGGGAAAGACTGCCCAAGGCACATGGACAGATCAAGAATCACATCTGCACATCAATGTTCTAGAGCTGAGAGTGGTACATCTGGCATTGCAGTACTTTCAGGACTCTCTCTCTCTAGGGACTATTGCAATTCAGACCGACAACATGTCAGTAGTCCAGTACTTGAACAAGCAGGGTGGAACCAAGTTTTACCCCCTTTGTCGAGAAGCCCTCAGGGTTTGGCAATGGGCTGTGTCGTCCCGGCGTTTTCTGTTAGCAATGCACATTCCGGGGAAATCCAGCGTCATAGCAGACAAGCTAAGCAGGGCAATATTACTCCCTCATGAGTGGTCTCTCAATCAACAGGTTGCGGAGTTGATTTTCCACAAATGGGGCCAGCCTTGCTGCAACCTTTTTGCCAGCCACATCAATTCAAAATGCAGAAGCTACTTTGCCCTGATACCACCTCCCGGTCATCCCCCGAGAGATGCACTTTTACACGATTGGCCCCCGGGTCTCCTTTATGCATTTCCACCCTTCCCATTAATTCCCAGATTTCTACAGAAAGCAAAATCACTGGGAAGGAAGGTTATACTCATAGCCCCGTACTGGCCTCGACAGATTTGGTTTCCGTTTCTTCACCATCATCTGTTGGAGGATCCATGGATCCTGGACCCAGTTCCGGACCTTCTGACGCACCTGTCATGGGACCTTCATCCTTCTCTACAGTCCCTGAAACTGACTGCTTGGCTAATCCACTTCCCCTAATTGCCAGGCTTCATTCAATTTCAGAAGATACAAGACAGATTCTCTTGTCCTCTCACAAGCCATCTACCAGGAAATTATATGGCAGCAAATGGAAAAGGTTCTCAATTTGGGCCAATGCGCAGAACATTGACCCTTTTCGAGCTCCGCTATCTTCGATCTTGGAATTTTTGACAAAAATTTTTAAGGAAGTGGCAGCAGCTGCTACAGTTCGAGTTCAGTTAGCTGCTATCTCAAATTTTCACCTTGGTCTTGATGGCTCAAATATTATGAGCCATAAATTGTCCAAAACCTTCCTTAAAGGCGTTCTTCATATGAGACCTCCGATCAAAATTCCCTTTTCTCCCTGGAATTTAAACCTTATGCTCTCTCAAATTATTCTTCCTCCCTTTGAACCAGCTTTTTCTTGTGATTTAAAATTCTTATCGTGGAAAACTATATTTCTTGTGGCCATTACGTCTGCCCGCAGAGTGTCAGAACTTCAAGCATTATCCATCAGACCACCCTACATGATCTTCCATGCTGATAGAGTATCTCTCAGAATGAACCCCTCTTTTTTACCTAAAGTCTGTTCTGAGTCAAACATCAATCAGGTCATTGAACTACCAGTGTTCTTTCCCAACCACTCTAACAACTTAGAATATATGCTGCACAAACTTGATGTTCACAGACAGCTCAGATTTTATCTTGACAGAACTAAGGATATTAGGAAATCAGATCAACTTTTTGTAGCCTTCTCAGAAGCAAGAAAAGGCATTTCAGTGTCTAAAACAACCTTATCTAAATGGTTATCCGATTGTATATCCTTTGCTTATGAAAATGTGAACATGCCTTTAATGCACAAACCAAAAGCTCATTCTACCTCTTCTGCTTTTCAAACTAAATTGCCCCTTGACGATATTTGTGCTGCAGCCACTTGGTCTAACCCTCATACCTTTATCTCACATTACAAAGTAGATAAGGCTTCTAGGGACATGTCTTCCTTTGATTCTACAGTACTGAAGAACATACTCCCATGAGCCACCCAGGGTTGAGGGTGCTAGGGATGCTACCCGTCAGTGAGAATAATCGGCGAGATTAACAACTTCACATATAGAAGTTATGTACTTACCATAACGTTCCATGTGAGTTGTTTATCTCACCTTTATTCTCACGTCCCTCCCTCCTTCCCCCTTCTGGCTGACTGTTGACTTGGAGGCTAGTGCCATCCTGGTTATTCAATATTTCTATTTCCCTTTGGGTACTCTTCTTCGTAGATATATATAAGAGAGTATGTATAGGTTGTATATATGTATATATATATATATATATGTATAGACTATTATTCACAGCAAACAAGATCTGAGGTAATTCTAGCAGTGCATGGTGGGATAAAGGGCTGGTCTCGAGCTACTGGCAAACCTTGAGCTTGCTATTGGCCGTGTCGGAGGTGAGGATCGGCTCCAACCCATCAGTGAGAATAAAGGAGAGATAAACAACTCACATGGAACGTTATGGTAAGTACATAACTTCTATTTAAGTACGGTTCTATTTTAAAATGTTGACGTACCGGAATGTTGACTTTCAAATGCTGAAACTTCAGAATGCTGAACTCTCAGAACATCGCAATTTCATTCCGGAACACTAACCACCTGGCCACAAACAATAACATTACAAATGGAAGCAAAAGCTTCACCCCCCACTCCCCACCATGTAGGGGCTGCACCCTTCACACCCCCTACTTAAATATACCAACTCTGAGATCGCATTACAGCAGAGAAAAGGCAAAGTTTACCCTAGTGGCCAAGTAGTTTCCTGGAGTGAAATTGCCACATTCCAGAAGTTCTGCATTGTGAAGTCACAGCGTTGTCGTCTCGCTGATTTGAAAGTCGACATTCTGGTAAGTCAACATTTTAAAGGGTCCCATTAAGCACAAGCTCTTTGTCTTGTATCCATTATGTTTACAAGTTTATTCACCAAGTTTAAATGTTTATTCTGTGCTATAACTGGGTGTTATCCAAAGAGTTTTTGCATTCATTTTCTCAGTGCTTATCACTGAATATTCTAGAAGGATCAGAAGTGCCTGCATTACTATGATGCTCTAACATTACTTAAGAAATGTATGTACTTACCCTAGAGGAATAACGCTGGTGGCCCTAATCAGCTGTTTACAGTTAATATCAAGGGAGATTTTAAAAAGATGATAACACCATCATGGATTACTTACTCATCATGGATTTCTAATTTTGCATGCCTGTTAGGTTACTTTAAGGTACGCTGTATGTCACACGTTAGCTCCTCACCTAGCATAGGGCGTAAAGGTGATGTCTGGAAGTACCAACCTCACAAGTTCTTTGCCGCCAATCTGAACGCCATCTCTTGATCGTCAGTCTGAACACTTGTTCCATTGCTGGTTCACCAAGTGATCCATTGGGATTTTTTGTATCATCTTTTCTTTTATTCTTTGTTGCTTGAGGGGTTTCATGTCATCCAAGAAAGGTAAATGCCAATGTGGGAGACAGATTCCCCATAAAGACCATCATGAGCAGTGCCTGTTTTGCCTGTGTGCTTTCCATGACCATACATCCTGTTCAATCTGTCAGACCTTTGTTTCCAAGGTCCTCCATAGTAGGCTTTCTTATTTGGCATTTTATCTATAGAATCAATGCGTTAAGCTGTTGGCTAAAGACACTATGGAAGGAACTTCTTACTCCAAGGAGCAGCCATCTGGGAAGAAGGCCAAGAAATCTAAGCTAGATTCTTCTGCTGTACAGCCTCTGCTGGACATCTCTCTTGAGGAGAGTGATAACCCAGAGGTTCATCCGGCTTTATCGTTGGATTTTTCGGCTGTGACTATTTTGGAGGCTGGAGGGGATCTGGCCTTAGGCACATCCTTGGGGGCCTTACAGACGTCTGCATCAGACGTTCAGGAGGAACCATGGCTGATTATTTCTGAGGGACCTGGGAGTGTTCCTCAAAGTTTAGTCAAAGAGACCTGTACTACCATTATTGAATGCAGTCTGGGGGTTAGAACCTTCTACATTTCATAAGGCAAATGTCCCTTTAAAGAAAAAGCAGAAAACCATGCATATTGCTTCAGCTCCTAAGGACCCACAGAGTGAATGGCAAAGTTTCACTCTGGGGTTGTTTAACACTTTGATGGCTTTAAAACCTCTTCAGGGTATTTCTGTTCTAGCTCCTCCTTGGTCCTGTACTCCCCTTAAAAGATCCAGTAGTGCTGTAACAGAGACCTGGTTCAAGACAACAGAAAGCAACCTTGCCCTACCAGGCTATAACTCATTCCACACCTTTCGGCCCCAGAACTTGGACCAAAGCTCCAAAGGCAGTGGTGTTTCCATATTCATATTCAGGATGCGCACACCTCCAGACTGGTAGCCCAACATAATGCATCAGAGATACTTCAGGTGCTGTTAACATTGGGTAAGACAGTGATTCAGGTCATAGCCTGCTATAGGTCCCCAACCATGTCCCAAGACTCACACTCCACATTCCTAAGTACCCTGGAGAATATTAGGGTCCAACCTAACACTCTCATACTGGGTGGCTTCAAGTACCCCTCCATTAACTGGGAAAACTACTCGTGTACCAATACACTTGCCCAACATTTCCTGGAATTCATTAATTCCAATGCCCTGGACCAGCTCATTCTTACCCCCACTAGAGGTAGCAACATCCTTGACCTGGTCATTATTAACATGGGCAACCATTGTTCTACACCAATAGTCAACTCCTCCCTGGTTAGATCTGAGCACAAACTAATCACCTTGGAAAACCACATCCCTCCCAACCCCCATGCAAAGGTAACCACCATGAAAAACTTCTCCAAAGCTAACTTTGGGCTCCTAAAAACAGAGTTGGCTAAATTCATGGCACCCATGCAAAAGGAGAATAGTTGCATGACCACCGAATCATACACCAATGCACTGTACGAACACATACACAAATGCATGGATCTTGCCATACCCAATAGAACCAAGACGCTCGCTTCCAAAAAAATGAAGCCAATATGGTGTTCCCCTGCCATAAACAAACTCTACAACAGAAGGAAGAAACTGATGCAGAATAAGGTGAAGTCCCAAGACTGGAAAAACTCATTTATCAGCCTCAACAAAAAAGTTGAGATCCCGCCACAATCTGAAGCTAGCTATGAAAACAGAATTGCAGCAGATAGTAAAGACAACCACAAGGCCTTCAATAGTTATGTAAAGAATCTCCACAGCAATACCTAGATTTGCTCTGAGCTACTGCACAATGGTACCTCCTATACTGAACCAGCAGATACTGCCAATGTACTGGCCCACGGATTCAGTGCCAACTTTACCCCCCCAAAGGACCAATCACAATACCAGTAGATTCCCATGTACCCAGTATTACTGCTGCACAGGTTAAAACAGCTCTGTCCAAGGCCAATAATACAGCTTCTATGGGACCTGACAGTAACCCTGGCTGTGTTCTACATGAACTACAGAGTGAACTGGCACTTCAACTGTGTGCCCTGTTCAATCACAACCTCACCTCAGGCACACTGCTACAGTCATCCCTCTACACAAAGGAGGAGTGACTACAGACCCTGGGAACTATTGCCCCATTAGCCTGATGAGTCTGATATGCAAAGCTATGGAATGCATCATCATGGACCTAATAAACAAGGATATAGGGAATCTCCAAAATCTGGATCCCACACAGTTTGGTTTTGTGAAGGATAGATCATGTCTGCTCAACTTGGTCGTCTTTGAGTCCGTCACCAGGCAAGGTGGTTCATACAGCCTACCTTGACAAGGCCTTTGATACCATTCCCCACTCAGGAATCATAGAAAAACTCACTAAGCTAGGCATCATCCCCTATATCACTAGGTGGGTTGCAAACTGGCTCACAGATAGAACCCACAGTGTGAAAGCAGCCGACTCCAAGTCAGACTCCTGATCAATCACGAGTGGAGTCCCACAGGGTTTGGTCCTGGGTCCTCTCCTGTTTGGCATCTACTTCTCTGACTGACAAAGTTCACAGACGATTGCCAGTTGGGAGCTATTATTAACTCCACAAGTGATGTTGACATCCTACAAAAAGGCCTCACTGAGACCAACGACTGGTGTCAGAACCATGGCCTTAAGCTCAATGCCAAAAAATTTGTCATTATCCCCTTTGGGAAAAACCCGGTTCCCATGAATTACCACATTGATGGTAGTCCACTGACCACAGAAGGTGTTATAAGAGATCTGGGAATGCAGGTTGACAGCAACCTCTCTTTTGCCCACCACATTGCCACAGTGGTCAAAGTCCTTCTGTGTGGCACATCTCATTACTAAGGGTTTTGCATCCAGGAAGAAAGAGGTCATTGTCTCCCTCTACTCTTCCCTCATTAGGCCAGTCAATGAGTACAATGCCCCATTTGGCATGTACCTCACTAAACACCTGCAACAACTGGAGAGGATGCAAAAGTACTTCACAAAGAGGATCCTAGGCCTTAATAATGTGTCCTATATGGACAGACTCAAAAAACTCCAACTATTCTTTGTCTCATATCGCCTACCTAGAGGCGTTCTCTGCTTGACTTACAAAGCCATGTCTGACCCAGCACTATTAGAAATGTTACATCTAAACAAAATCCCAACCCCTCTGCACCACATGCTCTAGAGACCTCAGCCTCATTACCACAATCAACAGAACATGCTGGAGGGACAGGTTCATAACCCAGAGACTGCCCATGCTATGGAATAGACTTCCCATGCAAGTCAAGCAGAGCACCTCACTGGCCCTCTTCAAGAGAAATCTTGATGAGTGGATGGGAAATAGAAAGTTCACCCAGAGGATCACTGCAGTGGCTTTACTCGACAGAGGCACTGGGAACTAAGGTCGGGTGTCATGATGCCAGGGTAATCCTATGGGCTAGGGTTATAAAGGCTCCAAGGCCATTACCCTAGTACACACCTATGAACCTATAAACCTTTATGGTGGTTTCTCAGGAACAATTCTTGATATATAAGAAATATGTCCCTCTAATGTTTCCTAACTGGCCCAAAATAAGAAATAGATACTTATAAATGTAATTGTCTCTTGCACAGTCACCATAGTGTGTTATTGGCTGGAACTTCTCAACTTATTGAGACTAGATCATAACATTCTGTTTTGATTACTTTAGTGTGCATCATTTTGTGTTAAATTTGATATGGGTAGATTATGATTTGTATTATTTTAAAGTATATTGTGGATTGAAATATACTGATGTTACAAACTTTAGTTTATTGTAGTAATGGAACAGATGCTTCAGTGTGCTTCACATACTATATGTATTACATAATTTGTGATTTGTTTCATTTTTGTTTAAAGATTGAGACTGGCATTTTGGGAAATTTTGTTTTTCTCCAATACACAGTGATCTTGAATTTAGTGTATTTAGGTATGGGGGGGGGGGGGGTGCACTGCCGCTCTGCAAAAAAAAAAAAAAAAACAGTGAAACTACAACTTTCAGTGTCAGTTTGATGATCACTAACATATCAAACTTCAGTCTTGGAGCCATCTGTGATCATGTTTATATTATTCACTTTCAGACATTTTTCATACCTCAAACAGAACACTTGTACTGGAGTTAGCTTACATAAATTTAATTTTCATTAAAGCCAGCTTCACTTCTACTAGCTAGTTTATACCTATACTAGCTAAGAGAATGACAAAGCTGTTACCAACATTGATAGATATGGACTAATTTGGTTTTGTGGAGGGGAGACAAACATTTGACAACATTAATAGAACAATGATGGTTCAGGGAAATGCAGACTGTATGAAAACCCTGCTATTATTGATGAGTCTTGATACAGCGAGGGCATTCATTCAGTGGAGTCAGCAGGGATTTTGAGTAGAACAATGGTAATATTTGAGTTCCCTGATAGAATAATAGGGTTATTTAGAAGGATATGCAAGGTCAGAGGCAAGAGTTAAGGTGGTACCCTCACATGAACTGGTTCAGTAATGCCCACATCTCTGGGAACGGAAGATGAAATATGTAGTTGTATGGATTAGAAAGGATCCTATAATGGCAGGTAAGGCTATTTTGGAAGAGACTAAGCAAAAGATAGTGCACAACTGAAAAGTTGGAAACTTTTGATTATGGATATGGATAATAAAATACAAGCAGTGAAAATGTTTTGTACCTTTTAGTTTGTACACTGTTCAGGCACATATCTTTTATCAATCGGAGGAGAAGTCGTGGAACATAACAATAAATTGAAGGAATTTATTTGGTAAGGGAAGAGGGAAAGAGTTAAGTGGGGTATGCTGTTTCTTCTCGTAGACCAAGGTGGTTTATGCTTAATTGATTTGAAGGAAAACTTTAGAACTATGTAGTTAAATGTGATATGCATAACTTAAGCAGAAGGTTACAAATCAAAATAGAAAGGCATGATGATGGAACTGTGTGAGGGTATTCAAGAAATAAGGAGAAAGTAGGATTTCAGATGCAGGCTCTTAAGGAGAATAACAGCAATCATACAAAATGTTATATTATAAAGTAGCAGAAAGTATACGAATGTTATGAACTTATGAATCTTCTGCATATTTGTAAGTCAAGCAGTACCAGAAATACAAACTCTAGCACCCCACTTTTGTCTGTGACTTAAACAGAACATGCTGGAGAGACAGATATGTATTTCAGAGACTGCCTCTCCTATGGAACAGGCTTCCCATCCATGTGAAGTTGAGTTTGCCTATTACCCATTTTAAGCCAGTGTATGGGGAAATAGGAAATTTACACTGGGCTTGCCACCCATGTCCCTTATGGCTTATAATGCCTGGCCCTCGGTGTCTTATTTGGATACGGGACATTATTATTCTTTCAGAAAATCTTATCTAGAATTAGAAAGGCACCCCTGGGTTGTTAGCCTAGTAACAATCTATGAATCTATGAAAATTTGAATTTATGAAAGTATTCTAAGAACTAAGCCAATGTAGGAATGGAGAAGGGAGATTATTGGAATGGGAATGACTGCAAGTTGGGTATACAAAATAGGCAAGAATGGGTTGGAAGTTTATGGGGGAAAATAGCCAAGGAACCAAGGTATTGTGAAATATAGCTATTGTGGGAAAAGTAAGAGTGGGATGAGGCCAAGTGGAAGTCTGAAATGCAAGTTAGAGACTGCGTTCCTTAACAGGGATTGATAACAAAGTACAGGCAAGGAGAAAAGTGCTAAATTAAAGACCATCTCTGGTTGAGGTTTTTAGTTAAGTCTAGAACAAAAGTTGTCATTAAAAATGGGATAATTATAGGGGTTTATAAAATGGTTCATGGTAACTATAAGAATCAATCCAAAGGGATTAGAAAAGATGGGAAGAGAGACTGGAAAGGCAGTTTACAAAGGAACAGCAAGAGGACATCTGTATGGCTCCCAAGTATGCAACAAAATCCAGAAGATTTAGGATTTTTGAATGGAAGTGTTGTATGGGTATTATCATAGCCCAAACACATCTCCGAGAATTTTTCAGCAGGCATACAGCAAAGGCTAAGAGGTGATGATAAATGGAGAGGTAATTGAGAACACGTTTTTGGAATTGTAATGAACTGGCAGATCTTAAAAATTCCTCTTGAGTACTTTGTCAGAAATGGGGAGGGGGTGTAACTAAGAAAAGCATTTTTTTGAGCTGGGGTGTAAGTTCTTTATTGCCTAGATTGTTGTAAAAAAAGCAATTCCTAGAAAATCAAAATCTAAACCAACCATAACTGAAATATTGAATATTGTAAATGAGATAAAAGAACTGTAGGTAGGAGCTTTAGAAAAATGATGAAGCAAATTGCATAAAATTAAATGGAATCTGTGGGCGCAATACATGCAAAATAATGTATAGGAGAAGGATTGAAATTTAAGGGAAGGCAAGACTTGAGCAATTTATGGGTAACCATTTGAAATGTCAGGACCCACTTAAGTGAGTCCTATAATACGGAGACTGAATGGCCGAAAAAAGACTTGCATATTTTAAGTCCAAGATGGACACTTCTCAAAGTATTCTCTTTTAGCTTGGGTATGGCAATCTCTGAGTTGTTATATATAAGTTTTTGGAGGGTGGCTGTCTTGCCCCGACATGATGAGGGTGTAGTGGGGCTTCTCCCCCTGGAGTAACCAATAAACAAGTTTAAAGCAGGTAAGCGATGTTCGATATTTGTACTTCTCCAGCATTTTTAGGCTTCATTTATGTATTGGCAGGCTACATTACAAGTGCTAAGATTTCAGTAGGGGGTCCAATTTATGTTATGTTGAATTGAATGATTAAAAAAAGAAAACATGTAATTATAATGCGTTAAGTTAATGAAAAACTTTTACAATGATTTGTTTTCTGTAACTGTATGTGTACCCATGTAATTGATCAGTGTGTAAAGTTAATGAAGGTGTTTGAAAAAATAATTCTACATCAAACTACTTGCCAGTGCAACTTTAATTTCATAAATACAAGTAGGTTAAACCCCTCAAGTACATAAAATTTAATTTTTGCTATTCTGTCACCTTTGTTAATGCCTGAAAACAACCTTTTAGTGGAGTCACTTTGAATTGTAATCATATGTTCCTAGGTCTTTCCTTCTGCAGCTTAGACTAGGCCCTTCAACTTTTATAAACGTTCTCGGCTGGAGTGCCTTCTGTGTGGAGTCTGCATGTCCTCCCCGCGGTCGAGTGGCCTCCGAAAGACATGCGTGAATGGGCGTGCCTTTGCTGAAGGTTGGGCGTCGGGCTGGCAACTCAGCACCATAAAAATATCTACTGCCAATCATCAGCAGACCGGAGTTCCACTGTGGCGACCCCTAACCGGGAAAAGACAAAAAGACAATCAACAACTAACCAGTATTTAGCAGATACACTGAGTCTATCAGTATCCTCAACTTAAATGTCACTAACCAGTATTTAGCAGATGCACTGAGTCTATCAGTATCCTCAAGTCAATATCTGTTATCTTAATCATGGTCTGTAGCCATATTTTGCTGTAATTATCATTTCTTGCATATACATAGATGAGTTTATCGTCATTATTTCTGTTTTCTGACTCGTATCACTGTCTTTATAAACATTCCATAGATATGACCATCTGCCATTTTGTCTTTCTCCATCATCCATTTTATCTTTTTACTGTGACTTGTCTTTCTCCTTGTTACATTTGCACACTCATGCAAAGTGTCTTTTTTTTTACTTTATATCTATTTTCCTTTGCTGAACATTGATCTCTGTGCGAGTATTGTCATCCACATTACCTGTACACTGCTTTTCTATTGCATTTTCATACATGATTTTTATTCATTTTCTTTTAGGTCTTTACACTTTTCATTATCAAAGATATCTTTCTCACTGTCTTCTTTATTGTTCATTCTTGTTTTTATATCTGTTTGTTCTAACATCTCTAGTGACCCTTCCAAGGTTGAGAATTTTCTCTAATGTCTGGCTGCTACAGTTCAATTTTGTTTATTCTTTCTGATACATGTCTGCATTATCTATGCTTTTGTTTCTGTATTTGAATCAGAAAATTAAAAGTTAATTTCTCAGTTTCTTAACCTGGTAGTAGTCTATGGTTTCCCTCTTCTTGCCAACATTTCTGAAAATTTCAAAAATACACATGCTTTTTTTTTCCTCTGGATGGAAGTGGCTATCTTAACTAGTCACTTACATCTTTAACTGTGTCATCTGGATGTAACATATGCTGATATATTTGGGAAGCATTACCGCCTGTCTTGTAACAGCTGTACGTTCAGTCTTTCAGCAGTGGTTATGCTAAGGCCAATGGCAGAATTGGTAAACCTGGCCATTTATCTGTTCTGCTGTTAACCCATATTGAATGTAATCACAATACCTATCAAATTCTGTCAAGTTGTGTATCACAAAAATGTTTTTCTTTATGGGGTTTTGTACCCAACTAATGTTGGCTACCCTTGTAATTACTCACTGCTCTCTTAGAAATACTAGCTGCTACTTTACTGTTAGTGTATTTGCTTATTTTCTCCTTAAATTGAATGTAGAAATTACTTAATTGAAATATTTCTGATGGTAATCCAGTTCTAATATTTCTGTTTTCAGGAAAACTCATATTTTAACTTTTGAAAAGACAATCTGGACTTTTAAATTGTGTTTATTGTTTAAAATTAGTAAAACATGTTTTTGCTCCTTACCAATTCTGTTGTTTTCATTTATGAAATAGCTTGTAGTCTCAACAATTCTGCACTGACAATGTAAACCTAAATCTTACAGAAATAACAGGGAAACTGGTAAAATTGACACATTATAGGTACCACATAGAAAAGGCACACCTTTTGTAAACAGTAAACAAAAATATGCCCAATGCTGACAGTAAGAACACTTTATAAAAAACAGATAAAAACAAATAAAAACAGGTAAGCGCTTTCACGATTGCTCGCTTCTTCAGACCTTAACAAACAGTATAAGAAAACAGGCCTTTAAATACAAAAAGCTTCCAATTAATTAAAAACAATTAAAATTGTTAGGTGTTAACACTTAGTGTACTAAGCCTCTCTTCTTTAGGAGACAGTAGTTTATTTGAAGTTGTAGATGACCTGAGCAAACTACTAAAATGTTGTTAGAGCAGCTATTTGTATCATGTAACTGACCATGCTGGGTGAAAAAGACAAATTGACAAAAACACAAAACTTTCTTTTCAAAAGTAGTTCTAAATTCCATAGCACAGAAAACAGAAACAAAATCCACCGATGGGTAGACCTATATTTCTGAGGTCATATTCATTTCCACTTCTAAATCCACTCTGAATCCTGAATGTTAGCCTGACCTATCAACAACTCATGTCTAGTATCTCTGTCTAACCAGACAGAGCACAGCAAGTCAGTCTTGTGCAAGAACTGAACTACCAGCAGTAGCATCCAGTTGCCTTTTGAACAGCAATTGCATCTGTATTTGGTGAGTGGGAGCAGCAAATCAATGCCTGTTGCAAATCAATGCCTAATCAAGTACCCCAGTATTTTATCTAAAAAGTCAGCCACGACCACAGCTTTTTGTTGTTGTTTGCTGAAAAACATAATATCACTTGCCATAACATTAATCTTTCTGAAATCAGACAGTAGTGATCCTAGCCTATAGATAATGAAAGAGTTTAGTATATGCTGTTAGTCACAGTTCAGTGAGCAGGTCAGATATGACTATGCAAATAATTTAGAAATTGCCTAACCTTTACAAAAAGTGCTAGTGATGAAAATCTACTTTGAAAATGGGGAGCCGAAATCAAAGAGCTCATATATATTCTAAAAAAAGTATCCAGAGTTTCTTACAGTAAGCAGTAGGGTATAATACTTCCTTTCTACGTGAATGAAAATTACTTGAAATGAAAGTTACTGCAATAAAATAGCATACTTAAGAGGCACAGAGTGGACAGTGAGATAAAGAAGGCTTAACGTGTTATCATGTAAGTATGGCAGCCCCAGACAGGCCACCGTGGGATAGAACAAACTATAAAATAATTTATAACTGCTTAGAGTAATGCATGGATATTAGGACTGCATGGAAGATCAAAAGATTATTAAAACATGTTTTTTCCATACACTGTGACCTCCATAGTCTTTTACCCACTTTAACAAACTCCTGTAAATGATTAACATTATATTCCTAGTCACATGGTACAAGTAAAATGCCTCTTAGTACCTTGATGCTACTTTTTAGTATTAATGGTACAAGTAAAATACATCTTAGTACTTTAATACTACTTATTAGTATTAATGGTACAAGTCAAATACCTCTTAGTACCTTAATACTACTTATTAGTATTAGTGTTACAAGCAAAATACCACTTTGTACCTTGATTCTACTTATTAGTATTAATGGTACAAGTAAAATACCTCTTAGTACCTTAATACTACTTATTAGTATTAATGGTACAAGTAAAATACCTTTTAGTACCTTAGTACTACTTATTAGTATTAATGGTACAAGTAAAATACCACTTAGTACCTTGATACTACTTTAGTATTAATGGTACAAGTAAAATGCCTTTTAGTACCTTAATACTACTTATTAGTATTAATGGTACAAGTAAAATGTCACTTAGTACCTTGATACTACTTTAGTATTAATGGCACAAGTAAAATACATCTTAGTACCTTAATACTACTTATTAGTATTAATGGTACAAGTAAAATACCACTTAGTACCTTGCTACTACTTTAGTATTAATGGTACAAGTAAAATACCTTTTAGTACCTTGATGTTATTTATTAGTGTTGGACAAGATAACTGGTTGCTAGTTAAATCATCAGATTATTTGCCTTTCCCCTTCTTTTGAATGCATCTCCTTCATAATTTCTTTGCAATTCCAATAAACTATTTTCAATTAAAAATGTAACCCCCATCCAGTAACTGAGGTATACTACCCCCCACACAGGGTTCATTACTCCCTCACACTCAACGCAGTTTTTAGTATGATTTTGTGGACACCCAATCCCCATTATCAACCACTCAAAAAAGTTACAAGTAAAACCATCTGCAGCTGCATTTCTTTCCTGAAATAAAGAAATCTATCATTTTGTGCCACATAACAGTAACCCTTGTCTGCAGACCAGTCTTCTCATGTATCATCTACAGACCTGCAGCATGTTCCTCTTTCTTTGAAAAGAGACCTCTCTCACTCATTGCTCTCCCCAATTGTAGACTTCATGACACGGACTCATAAGATGAGCATTCTGAAATGTTATCCCAAAATAATAATAATTATGAAAGCTATGAGTGTGCTTACTTTGGCAAATATTTTCTTGTAGCTTGTCTATCTTTCAGAATTTTATACCAAATTTACAACATGCCATCTATGGGGTGTCATGTCAACTTCTCACTGATCTTTTTCACATTTCCACCCAACAATGTGATTTCAGACAACAAATATCAAAATGTACAATTTGAAATCACCCATGTTGAAGAAGTGCGTAATGAAAGTACAAAAATACATTTTTGCTACACTAAGATGACTGTGCTAATTTTCTGGGCTATGAACAACACAAAGTTACAATGTATACTTTGTTTTACCACCTAAGCTCATAACATTCTCATATTTTTATTATTTTAACATAAAACTTTCCAAATGTACATCTTGTAACATATTGAAAACAAAACAGTCATGCCTCTTCATTGTAAATGATAAAAACAAACAGGAGGTTTTAGTTTTACTAATGAGTTCAGTATTTGTACCTAAAAAGAAACCTGGACCAATGCCAAAGAGGTGAAGCAGGGAGATGGGTAGGTACAGGGGCTGAAGCATGGAGATGGCTAGGTACAGGGGCTGAAGCATGGAGATGGCTAGGTACAGGGGGCGAAGTATGGAGATAGCTAGGTACAGCGGGCGAAGTATGGAGATGGCTAGGTACAGGAGGTGAAACATGGAGATGGCTAGGTACAGGGGGTAAAGTATGGAGATGGCCAGGTACAGGGGGTGAAGCATGGAGATGGCTAGGTACAGGGGGTGAAGTATGGAGATGGCTAGGTACAGGGGGTGAAGTATGGAGATGGCTAGGTACAGGGGGTGAAGTATGGAGATGGCTAGGTACAGGGGGTGAAGCATGGAGATGGCTAGGTACAGCGGGCGAAGTATGGAGATGGCTAGGTACAGGGGGCGAAGTATGGAGATGGCCAGGTACAGGGGGCGAAGTATGGAGATGGCTAGGTACAGAGGGCGAAGTATGGAGATGGCTAGGTACAGGGGTGAAGCATGGAGATGCCTAAGTATAGACTGAGGGAAAAGAGGAATGGGATGAGGGTAACAATCTACATAGAGGAGGTCATGACATGTCCAGTCAGAGAGGAAGAAAAACAGTAAACCAGGAATGGGGCAAGGGTATAGCCAGGGTTGGAAGCTAAATTAACTGCCCACACATTTAAAGTAGACTGAGGGAGGAAAGTTGATGGGACTGATGCAGTTTATTCACAAGACACAAGAGTGGAAGATGAGAGACTGGTGGACAGAATAAAGAAGGCACACAGGAAGAAGAAGGTAATGCTCATAGGGGATTTGAATCTGCCAGGAGCAGACTGGGAGATTCTGAGCTCGATCTTAGAGAGCGTCCAAGATCTTTGACAGTTCCTGCTCTGTAAGAGACTCAACCAGTTAATGTGGGATGGTACAAAATGAATCACGTTGAAGATGTAGTCCTAACCAGTGCAGAAGGTGATGTGAATATCCAGGTTAAGGTACTTTTAGTTAGAAATGATCATGCCACTGCGTAGTTCTACTAGAGAATGAGTGAAACTACAAAGACAGTAGTGTGGAGTTTTAGAAACATGATTATGCCACAGTGGAGGAGTTTTAAACTGGGAGCAAACTGAAGAAGGAAACAAGCTATGTTAATGGGTCAGGGATGGACTACTTGTGACTCTGGACAAGGGTGAGAGAACGAAGCAAAAAGGCAGACAAAAATAGACTAAGGCCCTTAGCAGTTTTAAGCTAGAAATTGGGGCAAAATGTAGGTAAGGTGGAAAAAGGTAAAGGATGTACAGTGCAAGAAAGATGACAAAAAAGGCAAAATGGTAAGGGCAGCAAAGCCTAAAGCTGAAAGAGAATTATCAGAAGGCATTAAGAAGGGGAAACAAGTTTTTTTAGATACATTGCAGAAAGAAGGAAGGGATGGACAGATATGTGTGTGCTGTACAAAGATGTGGGGAGATCAAAGAAGACTTGGAAAAAACAGAAGGAATTAATGAATGCTTTTATTAAGCATTTACAGAGAAAAACAAGGAGAAGGTGCAATGCTGGAAGGGAGGGAGGCAAGGCAGAATGAAGAGAAGAGTTGGTGACATCAAAAGAGAAAAAAGGAGTTTTAGAGGGAACTAACTGCATTTGAGGGAAGCTAAAGTACGATATATAGATGGGCTACTTATTAACTTTTCAGAAATATGGTCAGTGTGTTGTCAGACCCCTGAGAGAGGTCTGCACTAGATAGTGATCTGTTGAAGGTGTGCTCAGAGCTGCAGAATAGCAATTGTGATACCCCTGTACAAGGTACGAGGGTGTAGAAAAACATTGGGGAAACTACAGGCCTGTTAGTTTAAAAAAAGTGGCAAGGTAAGTCATGGATCATGTACTTAGGGGAGGGCGGATAGCATTTCTATGGAAAAACAATCTCCACAACAGCAACCAGCATGCATTCACAGCCAGAAAGAACAGTAAATCAAACCTGATTCAGTTTCTGGCTGGGCTGCGGGTGAACCTGTTAGGGAGAATGCATGTCGGCATAGTCCAGCTGGATTTCACCACAATATTTGACACTGTCCCACTCAGAAGGCTGATTGGGAAAGTGGAGGGGTTGCAGCTAGGTTCGAGACTGGGGAACTGGATAGCTGTGTTGTTCAGTGGTAGAACACAGAGGGTTGTGTGAGAAATTAGAGGAATGCTCAGGCATAGGCATCTGTGCTGGCTGTAGTACTCTTCAGTGTGGTTGTATCAGCACAGCGTAGGGAAAAGAGAGCAGAATAATCCTCATTCCTGATGGCAGAAAGATAGCTGCAGCAGTGAAGAATGGGGCACAGAGTATAGTGCAGGACTTGGAAATGCTGAACAAGTGAGCAGAAAGGTGGTGGTTAAGGCCCAGTGCAGACAAATACAAAGAACTGTACTTGGGCCACAGTAACTCTATTGTGACGTTTCATCTGAGAAGAGTTTAACTGATGGCAGCAGGGCAAGAAAATGATCTGGGATGTTGATCACTCCTGGATTGGACCACCAGGAGCAAAATGTCAAGGAACTGGTAGTAGCAAACAAAATGCAGGGGTGTATCATCTGGGGGTAAATTACAGAAGCAAAGCAGTAATGGTTCCACTCTACTAGGCTTGGTCAGACCATACCTTGAGTACTGTGTGCATTTATAGAGGCCAAAATAAAGAAAATAACATCAGAATACTACAAGGAATTTGGACAAAAGCTATCAGAAAGATAAGTAGAATGGAAATGAGGAAATATGAGCAGAGGCTAGAGTAGCTACAGCTCTTCTCATATGAAAACAGAAAAGAGAGAGAGTGAGGAGAATTGAGATTGGTGCAGAAGATCATTTCAGGGAGATATGAAGGGATCATTTTAACAGGAAGTTCAGAGGGAATGGGAGGGGCATCAGATTTTGAGAACTAACTGTTCCCTGGATCTCTGGAAGTACTTTCTCACAGAGAAGGCTGTGGTCTTATGCAATGGGCCTACAGAATGGGCGGTAGAAAAAGAATTCACTGTGGCATTCAAGAGGGCATGGAATAGGTAACAAAAAAGGGTAAGGAGGAAGATAAAGACAGAGAGGAGGTAGAATGTTAAAGCCCTTAAAAGGCAGACAGCATAAGCTAATTGTCTCCTACCATCAAGCTAAAATATGTAATAAAATGTAATGAGGAACAGAACAGAAACTTTCAGTTGATTAGTGATGTCTAACGAATAGCACTTTTCAAAAAGGAAATGTGCAAAGCCTACTACAGAAAAATGAAAGTCAGAATGGTACCATTCAAATGATGTGGCAGATGAATGGAACATCTGCTCTGAAAAAGAGCTAAGTTCTTTTTTGAACTTAGAAATTCTAAAGGGGGTATTTAAGACTTCATGGTATTTCCTAACTACAACAGACAACCTTTCCTCCAAACTGGTACAAGAAAACAGTTTATGTACAATGTAAATATTACTACATGAAGCAAACTACAAGTTACACTTTTACTGGAACCATCTCAGATGGTTATGGAATTATACATATACAAAATGGGAGTATTTGCTAGATAAACATGTTTATACAGAAGCTGATACTTTAGAGTGATATAGCCTTGGTGATATCCTGGATATGCACTCCAAGCATCTCCACCCCCATACATTAGCACACACCTGACAATGAATGCAACTCTTGAGTGAATTGCTCATCCAGCTGGACCCTGCTTGGATAATAAAGTTGCACAATAAACTAGATGTGAGCAGGAAAACTTGAGGCTTCTTGTTGGATCTGAAGGAAGTGTGAAAACAGCTCAAATGCCTAATTACATAGAGCGACCTATAAATAAGTTTAGAACTGAGATTTATTGTGACAAATTTATTGTATTTACTTTTGGTAGTAGTATTCTGAGCTTTTCTTCTGCTTACTGCACTTCATTCCACATTATTACTTGTGCTTACCCCTAAGACATCTGTCCTGTAGGACATACTATGCATCCCTACCCCAAAACGTGGAACAGCCTTCCTGTCTGGAAATGGTCCTTGAGAACCTAAGTATATTCCCACGTGTGAGTTATGAGCTTATGAAACAGTTCTTCTGGCATTGTGCTCCTACCTTTTATGTTTACTGTATTTTAAACATATATTTTTTTATTTTACTGATCTGTTAACAGAGTAAACCCACTAGGCACAAGTATCTTTTCAAGGGTGACCCTGAATCGCTGTCTGGTTAAGCGACTTGTTCAGAATCATAAAACAAGCAAACAGCGACTGACTGAATCAAATCCTGGACATACAGAATGAGTCTTGTTTATTGATTACAGCCTTAATCCTCTGCATTAAACCCCAAGAATGTTGTATTATTTTCCCCAGAACACCCTGTCTTAATTTGTCATAAATTGTTTTATTTTTCAGAACTGCAAAAATGTATTGGAGAGGCTTGGAAGGCTAAATGCCAAAACCAACATGAAATAAGCAGAAAATGTTTTGTATTTGGGGACTTCATCATAACTAAAATGATCAATCTTCCTGTAAGTGGTTAAAAAAAAATATCACCAAAGGCCTCTTACATATCCCCACGACCATTACTTTGTTGTTCAGCAGCATTTTTATGGGTTTTTTTTGTGCATTTCACTGAGAAGCAGTTGATAGGAATGTAAGTGTCCAGTCATAAGTACTCATGCTGAGTGGTTGCACAATGCCATCCTTTGCTTTTTTTGACAGTTCCCCTTTCTCCACTGTAGTGCGACACTGAAGATTGTATATATGTTGGCGGGGAGAGGGGATGTGCACAACTGGCAGTTGCATAGTAACTTGTTTCAAACTGTTTCATTACTTTGTATGTAACAGGCAACTTCTGAAGATTTGAGCTTGATGATCTAAATTCCTATCAACTCTTTTTTTGTGTGTGTGATCTGTCATAGCAGGGGAGCATCTTCCAAGACAATTTCCTTGAAAATACAGAAACTAAAATGTCTGCAAGACAATGTTGTGTTTAACAATCTAGAATGTTAATTTCTGGCAATCTCCTAACTATACTATTAGCAAAGATGGTTCTCAGATGATTCCTCTTCATTCCTCCTTTCCCTTTTCTTTGTGATTTCCTTAAGTTTATCAAAAGCAATTGTTACTTCATGAAACTTTTGCTTGCACTACCTCATTCAGAAACCATTTCTTCATCAGTTCTAATGTATACCTTTTTAAATCTGTTGTACCTGTACCAATGAGATCAGGGGACTTTGTTTATGCATTTATGTATTAAATTCAGATTATACCTTTTTATATTCGATATGGATCATCTGCTACCATACCATCAGGCTGTGAATGCTGAATATTAACCTTCATTGGAAAGATTTTAGGTCATACATGTCAACTGTACAGATTTTTGCAGACTGTCCAGATTTTTGCATTGTATTTTTAGTCTGTCTCTCATAAAATATGTGGTTTTCTGGCAAATCATTGAAGACTGAAGTCACTAAATAATACTAAATAAAGGCAGCCATTTGAGTCTCAGACTTCATAGTCTTCAGAAAATATACAATAATGCAAAACCTGCCATTCTAGCAACTTTCTAAATTTATATGAGCAATATTTAATATCTGTCCGTATTTTTGGACCTTTGTCCCCCCATTATTTTTGGTTTTGTCCAGATTTCTTGCACTAAGAGGTATGTTCTAGGTATATCTGCTATTCAGATACAGTTTCTGTAGTAATGTTTGTGGAATGACATTCTGTAGTCTTTGGTTGCATATTTTAGCATTACATAAGTTTGTTTTTATGTACAAATGCTTCAGGTTTTTATGATACTCATTCCAGCTGAATGTGTTGGGCTTTTTATTGCGAAACTCATAAGAAGCCACTGTTACCTAGAATTCTGCTGGTAAGTTTTAAAAGGAATGACGATCATAAAACCCAGACTTAAAGGATGCTGTATAATAATTAAAGACTCAAATATTACTTCTGTTTGTTGATTGCATGTTTGACCATTCTAGCTCCTGGCTGGTTTGATGGCCAAAAGAGTACTGAGAACAGACAGAGCACATTAGCAGACTACTGCCATGCAATGGTGAATCTACCTGCCAAGATCGCACATTGTGCACATGTTCTTAACTTCTTCCAAGTTACACCAGAGGACGTGAACCCCCCAGCAACCCACCCGTAAGTATAGTCAGACTTTGAAAAACAAACTTGCTGCACCAGTTATGATATGCCTTACCACTTAGTGCAGTGATGCGAACTTTTTGGACTCGGTGCGTCAAAAATTTAGAAAATGCTTGTCTTGACTGTGCTGGCGTGTCACCCTCCCAACAAAAGAGAAACACTTCTTTACATATTAATTTATTTAAAAAATACAGTCCAATCATGTCTGCATGTATTAAAAAGTAAAAAAAAAAATCATTGACTTACAGTAGAGAATACAATATGTGCATTGATAACTGGGCTTAAAATAGTGCACCAAAAATTACCCTACTTTTAATAGTAATTTTGAATTGAACTGAAAAAATATGGAACACATTGCATTTGATTTGATTAACATCAATTAATGACTTTTTTCTGAATTTTAATAAATAAGTGAAGGGTCACATACTACTTGTATTTTTTGTTCAGTCAGTTTCTTTGGTAACTTTAATGTTGGTGAACGCTGGTGTGTCACCTTTGACATGTGTGTCATAGGTTCCTCATCACTGACGTAGTGTCTATATTAGTGGTACTTGGAGATGGGAACTGTAACTGTGCAATCTAGAGTGTGAAACCTTTCATTTATTTACTTAGATGTGGTGAGCTGGGGAAGCCGAGGTGTAATGATCTGGAATAAAATAGTCAGCCTGGTTTTAAAATGTATCTACTGCAAATTCTTAAAGTCCATGCTAACACAATGCAAAAGACAGAAATATAAAGCCAGAAGCAGAAATGCATCAAAATCTACAAATACTGAACATGAAAGCAACAAATATCAGGTGTATATCATAACCGCGAAAACTCAAAATACCGAATGGCATTACATCGAACACGAAACCGTGAACGCTGACAATTTTGAAGCTGCAGAACATCGAATTCTTACCCAGGGCAAGAATTTGGTGGGCCGTTCCGCGGCTTCACTACTTCCTCCACTGTGGTGTGATTTCAGAGTTGGTATATTTAAGTAGGGGGGTGTGGGGGGCACAGCCCCTCACATTATACATAGGTTTTTGGTGTGCTTGTGTTGTGTGTGTGTTTCCCAGAACAGCAGATTTTTTTTCCTGGGAAAAATTTCGGTGTTCTGAGCTTTCGATTATATCACATTTCGAACTTCCAAGTTTGAGCTTATGGTGTTTGATATTTTGGAAGTTCGATAATGTGATATAGACCCCAAATTTCAAACATAAAACGTCACATCAAAAATAAATTGTGGGCAGTGGTTAATGAGAGTTTTTGGCTTTTGCGGGCTGTGGTGGTGGCTGGGTCAGTTCTAGGGCTTGGAACCGAACCCATATGTCGAGGATAGAAGGAAAGAAAATTGACATCAGATGTATAGTCTGTCTTGCATATAATCTGTTATGAGGAGTTTGCAAAAAGGGAGGATTGTGGATAAGACTTGTGGTTGTAATTGGGAATATGCTTGTTTGGTCTCCTGGTAAAAGAGGGATATGTCTTAAAACTGATTATTTTAATGATAATTTGTCCCAGGGGTTCCATCTTTGTCCCTCATTGACATGGGCAACAGGTGCGGCTGAGGTTTCCTTTTTGGGGATAAACTCTTGACTAGGCTTGTAAGGGCCCCAGGGCCATTAGCCTAGTAACCTCCTATGATCCTATAATATGATTACATCAACACATAAAATCAAAGGTACAAAAACAGCAGTAACACCAAATTATAAATAAAAATATAATGTTATGGTGAGAGACATAAGTCCCTGCAGTCCTATAATAAATATTATTAGCATTGTACCTGACAAAACAGGTGTGTGTGTGTGTGTGTGTGTGTGTGTGTGTGTGTGTGTGTGTGTGTGTGTGTGTGTGTGTCTGCACACATCTTTATTTTGTAGAATTCATATCAGTGCAATAGAGGTCCAACCTTGGAGTCTACTACCATCAAAAACATTGATCCCCCATCAACACACACAAATATGAAGAAAAGGTTTTCTTGTAGGAGACAGTTCTACTGTGCACCTTCCATGTGTTGTCAGTTCAGCCCTCTCACCCGTTTTATTTAAATTACCTGTATGGATGCCTAACCATGGAGAATGGGCAAGCACCCTGAAGGAGAAAATGTGATCTCACAAGCCATCTGCAAACTTGAACTGCTACTGCAGTTCAAATATCTGCAACACCCAGCAGCCATTAACACTGAACAAAAAGTTAAACCCTCCAAAACATCCACCTGTACACAACAAAGGTGAGAGATATAGTGTGAATTAAACTGACAGTTGAATGAGAGGTCATTTCTGGTACTGATATGTATTGACCCCTACTAAAACCATGTGTGGGCAGCATAGTGGTACAGTGGCTAGCATTGTCACCTCACAATAGGAGTTTCTACAGTTCAATTCTTGTTTGTGGTGCTTTCTGTGTGGATTCTGCACGCCCTCCATGTGTTCATGTGAGTTTGGTCCTGGTGCTCTGGTTTCCTTCCAAATCCTAAAGATGGGTGATAGGTTGATTACATTTTCCATAGATATGAGTGCAGTGCATGTGAGATGCAGAAGAAAGGCCTGGCAATTTATTTCCATTCTCCATTTGCTTGCTTAGAGCACTCTGTTTCTTTGGGTTGCTGTAGGAGTTGGATGTGATTTGACCAAGCATAAGTACCCCAGACAAAGGTCATTTCACTTCAGTAGTTTCCAGTTTACATTAAAAAACATCTGTCTTTGGTGAACATATTAATAAGGGACTGTGTCTTTTAGTTAAGCCATTTGATTAACTAGGTTTCCTACCAGAAGCAGTGAAAACCTCAAGGAACCTGTGTCATTTATGTGAAGTAAAATGTTAACATGTGGATATCTTAATGACCTATTTAACAGTATGCCTTTCTGCTGATGCAAGTCAAGAGAAACCCATGCTTCTATTTATTTATTTCCAGTTTGATGACCAGGGAAGTCCACTGGGCCCAGGAAGGCCGTTTTCAGTGGAGGTCCGAGGAGAAAAGCTCCACAGTACAAAATACAGATAAAGATACAGAAGTGTTCTAGTCAAAACAGTTTCAAATAGAAATACATGTCAAAGTGAAAGATTAAAAAAAAAAAAAACGTCATTTACAACATTAGCTTAGAACAAAATAATCTGTGAATTAGCAGATATTGAGCTTGACCCCTGCTTATAGTAACCTGGAAGCACAAGAGCTAAGAGAGCTAGGTAGGTAGAATGCAGGTACATTTCCATTTAGAGGAGAGCTGGGAGTGAAGCTTAGTCTTAAAGTTGTCTTACAAGTTTGGTCATTTTGCTGTCAGTGCTTGCATAGTACTGGTGTTTCTCTTGAATTGTTTCAACATTTTAGATAAGGTCTGCATTTCTAGTAGAAGTAAGAGACGTAGGATCAATGACTGATGTTGCTTTCTGAAGAACTAAGTAACTATAAGTAAAAGAAAATCCCAAAACATTCTCTTACATATATTTGGCCCACCACATATTCTCCCAGATTTATTCAATCTCCAGAGTACCAAAGGGATCTAGAATTCCTGGAATAATTATTACACAGCTATCCCCAGTACTGAGAAATGTTTCAGAGATGAACCAGTGCCTAAATAGAAGGGTTTTGTCCATTTTAACCTCCTCCCCTTCTTCTGGACACGTGTGTTTCACTAAGACAACAAGTTTTGGTATGGGGATACGTTATGCCACATCCAAAGTCAGGGCAGAAATGGACAGGCTGTCATAAAAAAACTCCTAAGGTAACAACATCTTCTAATCTTCTGATTAGACTCTCTTAAACTCCCCAGAAAGTAGTTGAGGGTCTAGCAGTAAGTAATTAGTGAATGCATTCATTATGTTTAAATTCTGTATCATGGGCCAAATTTTTCTGCAAACGTATCCTTATTATATGAGTATAACACCCATGAAAAGTTTAATACTCATCTCTCTGAAAATGCCCCTGATCTTCACTGATGTCTCAGATTTTATTTTGCTTTTTACTTCTGTTCAACATAAAAATATTTGTGACTTGTTAACATTTGCCAAGTGATAGACATTATAAAAACAGATGTTTCAAAATGACATGAAGATTTTGGAGTAATTTAATTTGTAGAAGATGTAGATGCCATGTTGTTCCAATCCACATCACATTATATAAGTAAAATGATTTCTGTCGATCTACCACCATATGGGTCGTGTAATTTTTAGCCATTTCACCATTTCTCCTGAAGCAATTGTTAATGTTGTGAGTTTAGCCTGTTAAGTGTAACACTAAGGGCCTGTTTCCAAAAGACATGCTCGCAGTATAAGTGATTTACTCCAGTATATTATCTGTTAGTTTGAAACATTGCATGTCCTGAGAAGTAAACTTTGAGCATGCGCAAATGTGTGTCGACCTTGTGCAATTCAACATTGCTGTGTCGACGTTCATTATGTTTATGTTATGTCAAATCTATCATACTCACTGGATACATGTAACATGCATGTATGTGTGTCTGTATAAATATGTATATATAAATAAATAAATATACATAAATAAGGTTATACACAGACACATAAATAAAGGTTTACAGAACATGGCTAGAAAGACATAATATAAATTTCAGATATTCACACCAGAATATTTGCTAGTAATTTAATTGAGGTCTGTTCTTTCAGGTCAGAAAAGATTTGTAACAGATTCAGGATCTATAATTGCAAATATACATATCTAACCAGTGTTATAGGGAAAAGAGAGAGAGTTCAACAAATATGACATTGTCCATCTTTTTAACACAGAATACCTTCATCTTCTGAAGAACTAGGGTTATAATGCAATAGGAAACAGGCCTGTGTATTATAGCACCAGTAATGAAACTGTAATACATTGTTAGTGGTGCCCAAATAGAACATGTACTCTTAATTTTCAGAATTGCAACTAGCAATTATAGCCTACCATGTTCTGACAGCAAAACCAGTCTTCCATAAACCTTGCACTCGGTTAACTATTAAAAGCTGCCATTGTCCAGAATTAATCATAAGATTAGCACTCAATGGGACGGCGAAAGCCAACACACTCTGGCTATGCTTATAAATGCCCTCGGGCAGATAGCCTAGTACCTACCTAGGAACCTATGAACTCTGCAATGCTTTTATGGCAAAAGCATCTAGTATTGCAGACAACAGAACAAACTTTATGCCCAGTCAAGTGTCAGAATTATAAATAAAATAAGCACTTGTCAGTGACAAATATACATTGGCACAAGGGAGATGAGAACACATATCCATGCCAATGCATAAATCTGACAATCAAAAAGCAGGTCCAAAAGTAGAATCTACAGGAACCTCTGATAACTTGCTAACACTGTCAATGGCAGTACTCAAGGACCATGAGTAACAAATGTATATGAATACTGCAAGAAACTACTCCTGAATGAAGGTGCATTGCGTAATTAACATTACCTCTCTCTCAGATAATGATAATGTTATAATTTTGCTATAGTGTTATTCTGGGTTTTTAGCTGCTTTTTGATTCTTTGATGAAAAGCCAGCTCAATTGGTACACAGAGATAAAGCATTGGCTATGACTGAGGCTACCCAAGTTTAAGTAGTGACTTAGGTGTGTGTTGGAGCTGGCTTGGGGAGGGCAGATCTGCCTGTCTTGGGAAGGAGGGGGTGATCTATATTGAAGTGTGCCAAGAAATCCTATAGAGGAGAGCTTGCAGATACAGAAGCTTACCCTCAGGTGTACATGTAATTCACCAAGCTGCTTGAGTGTAACCTTCATCTCAGGTATGCATAAACATGCACTGATTTATGCTGTTGCAATGGCATGGGTCACATGTCACCTGCCCAGGGGAGAAATTAGGCCATAAGCAGAAACCCCTTATTAGCTGCCTAAATGACCGCTGCTGTGGCTGACTGTCTCCCGGATGGTCACAAACAGGCCAGGGGTAAGCTGATTGCCAGCAAGCATCAGAAAAAGCTACAATAAAAACACAATCGCATATACACTGGGCACTGTCTGCTTTTGTGAAGAGTAAGATGAAAGCATCCTACCTTGTATATACTGAATGGAAATATTTGCCCTTCCTGTAATGGTGTTATTGTTCTCATAGATATGCTTACTTTCATCCTGAAAACTGTTATGTTTTAGGTTGTTGTAAATCATTGCATATTTTTTTTTAATATCAGGTCTCTTCTGAAAAAGGAAATCCTCTGAGGCCAATCTCCTCACCCATTTAGGAATAAAACACTTTTTTACCCAAACATAAATACAGAACAAATGGCTGCATTCAAAATGTTTTAACTACAAATGGTATCCTGTAACACTTTTATTTCAATGTGTATTGGACAATGCATTTATTGAATACAATGGTTTACAAACTTGATCATATAGTAGGTAACATTAGTTACTGACCATGAATGCAAGAGTGAGAGTCTGTTCTAGTGTAACTTGAAAGAGCACTGCAAAATATTTATGTCAAATTAAGAAAACTGTAGAAAATGCATCAGCCAGTAAATGTGGTACACAGCAAGAATGGGAGCAAACTGCCAGGTGCAGTCTTCTACACCGGTGTTTCTGAAACTGGGGTCTATACGATGCATTTCAGGGTCCGTGAGCAAACTTAGATTTAGGGTATCATCAGCGACCTTGTAAAAAAAAAAAAAAAAAAAAAAAAAAAAAGTTGCTCCTCTCACAGTCAATTTATAAGAAAAAAAAAAGAGGAAGAAAAAGAGACTTCCCTGTGTGCAGCTGAGCTGCTTAATTTCCACATTCGCGACTAAGCAGCTGCTTACCCTGAGTGTTTAGAGACAGAAAGAAGGAACAACTTCTGCATTTGCAGCTGACGCTGAGCAGCTGCTCACTTACCCTTTGTTTTCTGCCAGGCAGTTAGAACTTGGAGGGAAATTTAAACAGCTGTTCTGTTCTCCTCCAAGTAAGGTCCGGGAATTGTTGGTCATTGCTAACAGAAATTACTGCAGAGCTGATCCAGATGATCTTTTTGAAAAACCCTTGCCTAAAGGTATTTTTTTAAATAAAGAGTTAAAAATGAAGTGAACTGTGCAGAGTTTCACTGAATGTCCAGATTTTTACCTTGTTTGGTCTGTTTCTCATAAAATGGTGTTTTCTGGCAAATCCCTGGTAAATCGTTTCGGACTGAAGTCAGAAAATAATGGCAGACATTTGCGCTTTAGACTTCATATCCTTCAGAAAACTCGTACTAATGCAAAACAACTTTCTTTGAGTGGTACGGTGTGTGTAAGAGGGAAAAAAAGTAGCTCTGCATGTGTAAGAGGGAGGGAGGTAAGGGTGTGTGTGTGTGTGTGTGTGTGTGTGTGTGTGTGTGTGTGTGTGTGTGTGTGTGTGTGTGTGTGTGTGTGTAACACACCTCAACTGTCCAGGTTTTTGCAGAATGCCCAGATGTTTGTTCTGTGCAACTGTTTTGCTTAGCTAGCTAACAAGTGTATCACTACTGTGGTAGACAATTTTAAAAGCGTTAGTAGTACAACAGGAAGCATGCTTGCATTTTAATGCAGAAGGCTGTGGGTTCCACTCCCAGGGTCTATATCACGTTGTTGAACTCGTAAATGTTCGAATGTTATATGGATGACACCATATGATTGAACTTTTAAAAGTTCGAGCATTTCAACGGAGTTCGATCATTTCAACGGAGATCTCCGTACGGTGTGAAATGGGAAGATTTCCCTTTTCTGCACTGTAGTGCAATCTTGGAGTTTGTATATTTAAAGAGTGGGGGGTGTGGGGGGAGCAGGGGTATTTGCCCCCTGTTTAAACTTTTGAAAGTTGGATTATTTAATACAGATGCTACTCCCATAGTATGTAGATGGATTGCTTATACTGTGTTGTATTTTCGGGGGGGGTGCTGAAGTCATGAATATGTCCTCCTTTGGACGAGATGCCTAGTAACTATGAATCTGTTTTCAGTTTACCATTTTTTATATAAGTAGGCAATTTATTCTTCAAGGGCAGCAGACACTGAATTGGTATATAGGTGAAACACTGAAATATAAAGTTGTTGTTAGCAGCAACCTTTTCATTGGTTACAGATCTCTTTAAGGTGAAATTAGATGACTTTTACTTCTGCAGAGATTGTGCATATTGACTGTTACTGGTGGATTGTAATGACAGAAGTTTGAGTGGCCTTTTATGGTTGAAATGTTCTAAATTGGGCAGTTTTGTCATTATTGGTTCATATGTTTTGTTTCACTGCTTACTGGAAAAATTTGCAAAGCTATACATTTTAAACTCACTCTACCAAGTGGTGCTGTATTATACAAGGGACATAATTTAATTACTGTATCTTAAAATTTAATTATACAATCAGGAAGGTGAATCAAATCACTTTTGCATGGTCCTAAAAATGTTCGTAAGGGATCTATGTTTTGAAAACAGCCCAAAGGTAAACTTAATCCACCACTGGCCAGATGCATTTTCTTTGAATGTGGGTTTCAGTACTGTTTCAGTGAATGTGAGTTTCAAAGGCGGAAAAGTTTTAATACTATGTCTGTTTTCATCGTGAGACTGTATTGCTTTGTTTAGCTTTAGCAAATATCTATTAATGTTTGTGCTGTAAAATTTGAAATAAAAGTTTTAAATCATTGTAGAAGTAAAGCAGAAAACAGCATATACACTGAGAATTTTGAACAGTGTTTATGGCAACTGGGGGGATAGCAAAGTAATGGGATACTGAAATGGCTGCATGGGAAGGTTGGAGGGGGGTTGATCCAAACATAATGTATGTGTACTGCAACCTGTAGGGGTCTGCCAAAATATTTCCTTGATAAAAGTGGTCCTCCAGCTTGCAAAGTTTCAGAACCATGGTCTACCTTAATCAGCAAGGGAGCCTGTCACTCTGTTGACAGCCATTTATAAGAATGCTGATAGACTAGAGGAAAGGTGCAACATCTAGGAACAGTGGATTTATTCCTTTTCTCCACTGTTGTGCAGCCTGCGTGTGTATGCGTGTGTGTATATGGGTCTACTTTTATTTGTCGAAGGCTCGTTTCTTTGACAAACAAAAGTGCAACACCAGTTACACAAAAGTGCACTTAAATGAAAGCGCACTTTCGCGAATACAGGTAATAAAAAAAAATGACACACTGCAGTACAGAAGCATGCTACAGTGGAGATAAGGCAATATACCTGTTTCCCCACTGTAGTGCTATCTTGGAGTTAGTATATATAAAGTAGTGGGGGTGTGGGGGGTACAGGGGGGCTTCCCTCCCTGCAAAAAAATGACCTGCAAGGTTTGCTGAAAGTTGTTTCAGCATGCTTTTCAGTGAGCTTACATTCAGGTTTATTAAATTTGAGCAAATCAACATGATTCTGTCAGTCTGTGTGATTAAATATATTGTTCATAAAATTAAATTCATAGGGATTGTCATTTGCTCTTTGTGAAGTAGTGTTTTCCTTGTGAGCTATGGTCTTCCAGTTTGACTGCCTTTGTAGTGTGTCATTTTATTTTTATTACCGGTTCATTTAAGTGCACTTTGGTTTGTCGAAGAAACGAGCCTTCAATAAATAAAAGTAGTCCCATATATATGTATATGTATCTATGTATGTGTATGTATATATATATATATATATATATATATATATATATATATATATATGGGTTGCCTTCGGTAGATCGAACTTTTACAAATTCGAACTTCATATGGCCGAGACCATATGTTCGAATTTGTAAAAGTTTGATCAGACTGAATGGAGATCTCCATACAGTGCGGAATGGGAAGATTTCCCTTTTCTGCAATGTAGTGCAATCTCGGAGTTGGTATATTTAAGTAAGGGGGTGTGGGGGTGCAGGGGGCATAGCCCCCTGTTACAGATGTTTATTTTGTTTTTTTACTTTTTTCTTCAGTGTTCGAACTTTTACAAGTTCGAACATATGGTCTCGCCCATTTGTGGTTCGAATTTGTAAAAGTTCGATCTACTGAAGTAGGTGTGTGTGTGTGTGTGTGTGTGTGTGTGTGTGTGTATATACACATATATATATATATATATATATATATATATATATATATACACACACATGCACACACACATTATATATATATATATATATATATATATATATATATATATATATATATATATACATATACACACACACACACACACAAGTTCAAGGGATCCCCCCTCATATGGTGGGTGCAGGGGGGCTTGCTGTATATTAAATTTGAGCAATCAACATGATTCTGTCAGTCTGTGTGATTAAATATATTGTTCATAAAATTAAATTCATAGGGATTGTCATTTGCTCTTTGTGAAGTAGTGTTTTCCTTGCGAGTTGTGAGCTTCCAGTTTGACTGCAGCTAGTGCAGTTGTGAAGGCAGCAGTGACCGTGGACCAAGTGTTTTACCTTCACTGCTGTCTTTATACATTACCTGTATAAGCAAGTGAACAGGCGCCTTGTGACTGACAAAAGGAGTGTCATCGAGGTTATTAAGTGTGCAGCAGCTGCCAGCTGAGGATACTCGTAATGTGTTTACTCTTATAGATTTTTAAGAATTATTTGCTGAATAGCTAATTGAAAAAGACAAAAGAAAATCAATGCAGAGAGCAGAGCTGCACAGTTGACAGTCTTTAGTCTGCTGAATTTAAGAATGATGATGAAAAGTACTGATTGGTTTGTTATGTAATTAAAAAAACAACATCAGTCATCATGGAAATGTGCAACTTCGTAATTCAGAGAGAAATGCAATATGGTACAGGATAGCTCTGTTCCATGTGTTATATATACAGACAGATGAGAAGGAAGAAAAAGTTAAATTATAGAAAGACTGTTAAAAGGACGCAGCAGGTGGCAAAGTTGATAGAGGATGGTTCACTGGCCAGCATTCAATGCAAGATTTGGGCTGCATTCTAGTTAAAAGAAAGACTGTGCTACATCACATACACTGTACTCTGATTTACCGATAACTTCAGGAGTTTTTTTTCTTTCATTACGTTGCATGATTTTAATTTGCCAACAATGAAATCACCATTTTTATTCACTGTCATCAGTAAACAATGATAAATGCCATTGCTTACTATGCAAAATTAAACTTCATTTTATTGATTTTCAGGTCAAAGAAGACAGAAACATACATGGTAACAAAAGATGCAACTCGAAAAAATGTGTCTGGTAAGCTACTCAACAACATGTCTTTTTATATTATGAGACTTCATAGAGATAATTGTGCAAAAACCTTGAACAAATAAATGTTGGAATCATAGCTATAGCATTATTGTTACAGATGACAGTACTACAGAGTGCAAATGTGATTAAACTTTTAGGCTTTGTTTAACCTATGTGATAGCTATAAACAGTATGATACAACTGTATTGGCATTGAGTAAAATAGTGTGTGGCATATAAAACAAACAAAATGGCTGTCAAAGATTATAAATGTAAAATTAATTGAACAATTGCATTGGGCTTTTTTCTTCTCTGTGGTCATCCATAAATGATACGCATGGAAATAACTATATGACATTGCAATGTGCATTTGCATTTATTTCAAAGGCATTTACTCTTACAGTAAAAAGAACAGCATATTGTTTTTCTAACCACTCAAAAATAAGAGAAAAATAATAACCTGCACCAAATGTTAAGTTTTTAATTTTTTAAGGCACCCTTATTAAACTGTCACAAGGTGGATACACGTGCATTAAAGGATATAAACTATAGTAACACTTTGCATTGTTATTTTCAAGCAGTACAGATAAATTATCTTTTTTTCATCGTTTTCATTCGCTCTAACTTCACATGAATTATTCGATTCCCATTGACCCTTAATCCTCCCTCCTGCTCTTGAACATTATTCTGTGTATAATTTTCATTGTTATTAAGTAACCATAATCATTTATAAAGCTCTATTGTGATGCCATGCCTGGAATATTTTGCAGGAGGCTTGGCTTCATCAAGGACCATCCAGTTAATCAGATTATTCAAGGGACAAAGCAAATATAGTAATTAATCATCTTTAGTTGTCATGTATGCCATTTTACATTTATTCATTGTATTTGCCATCTGCTTGATTAGATGCGTGACCAAGTTTGCAAAAAATTCAGTGACTAGACTTGCTGATTTTAGTGGTGTAGGTAATATTTTAGTGTACCGTATGTGGGTCAATATTCCTTTAAGTGCAGCTTTTGGAATTTCCTTCATTTAGGGGCCTAATACAGAAAATGATAAAAGAAACTTGTATCTTAGTGCAAGCTTATCATGCTGCAGGACAGCTAAGCTTTGAGGCTTAGTATCACATGGTATGATTTTTGGTTTACTGTTTTTTTTTTTTTGCTTGTATTGATTCGTAGATATTTACTAGGCTAATGACCACCAGGACTTTTATAAGCCTAGCCATGCAACCCAGTCTAGTTGTGTCCCTGTGTATCATGAACTTTTATTTGGAGGAGATATGTTAACTAAGAAGTTTCTAGAGATTATGTGGGGTAGGGTATGTTAGCCTCTGTCTACCACACACACACACATGGTGACCAGACTTGGGGTGAATTTCAAATTTCAAATTCAGTGGTCAAGGTTACACTTAAATAAGGTTAGGGATGGACTCTGCTTCACATGGATGGGGTGCCTGTCCGAGAGCATGAGGATCCTCTGAGACACATATCTATCTCATCAACATATGTTATTTATGTCACAAGCAAAATTTAAATCCTTGGATTTAGTGGTTCTGATGCTGTTCATTTTGCAGATGTGTAAAATGTCCATAAGAGCTGGATCCAAGTATGCCTTGTATGCCAGGTATTCATTGCCTCTTAGTAACCTGTAGGAGATAGAGTATAGCAATAGGACTGTAAGGTCCATTTTAGAGCAATGATTATACCCTGGAATCTCCTGGTAAGGGACCTTTGTGTGCATTTCAGCTCTTCCATATGTCTGGTCAGATACATGCAGAAGGAGGCATTATACTCAGTGATGGGTCTGATAGGGCCAAATAAAGTGGCTCCTTGCCTCCATTCCATCCTATACTTATAAGTTGGGTGACATGGAATGATTTTCTTACCAGCTTGGCCACATGTTGGTCAAAAGCCAGATTACTGTGTACTTATGTTCCTGGATCCCTGACTACTGGGTCAAGTCTTAGGGGTGTCTTTTTGATGGAGTAATTAGCCTGGGTGGCAGTTTTCCCAGATGACACTATAATGTATTTCGTGGCATTAAGTTTTAATCCATGACTTTGGCACCAATCATTTGTCTATGTTAGACCCTCATGTGAGATGTTTGTGTCATGGGGGGAATCTGTGATAGCTCCCAATTTGCAGTCATCTGTGAACTTGATCAACCAAAGGCCTTTGACATTAGTGTTTACCACTAAGAAGTAGATGCCAAATAGGAGAGGTCCAGCATGGAACCCTTAGATATCCACTGGTGACCAGTCTCTTGGTGGAGGTGGTGTCACCAATCCTGACTTCCTAGGCCCTGTCTGTGAGCCAGCTGGCAGTCAAGCAAATTATATAGGGGTTTAACCCAGTTTGTTGAGTTTGTCAACTATACCCAAGTGGGGTATTTTATTGAATGCCTTAGCCATTGTCTTGTAGGCAGTATGCACCATTTTCCCCTCATCCATTGCCTTGGTGACCATCTGAATAAAGTCTACCATGTATTATAGGCATGATTTTCCCTTGACAAACCCAAACTGAGTTGGGTCCAGTGTCTGAAGGTTGCATCTGCCTTTGTAGATCATTTCCCCATGGTTTTGTATATTAGACTAATAGGGCAGCAGTTTCCAGGTTCATGAAGTGGAATAACCATTACAGTCCTCCATTCTCATTGTACAAAGCCTCTTTTGATGCTATAGCTGAAAAATGAGTCAAGTAGTCCTGATAGTTAATGTTTCAAGCTGTTAAGGAGGCATCCCAGGATATTGTCAGGGCCCACTGAGGCTGTGTTTTTGGCCTTGGCGAGTGATGCCAGGACGTGATCCCTGTTAATATTTGGGGGGGGGGGTTATGCTAGTAGGCATTTCATGCGGGGAATGGGGGAGAAGTTTGAGATGAATTTGTCAGCCAGCAAATTCGCCATGTCACTCTGCTCAGTGAAGGTGGCACCATTGACCACCAGTTTGGTACACTGTTGTGTACTGCCTTTGAGGTTTTGGACATAGCTGCAGAAGGCCTTGTGGTTGTTAGATTGGCTGTAAGGCTATCTTGACCTTGTGTAATTCACCTTGTTGGAATTAATTAATCATCTTAGTTTCTTGTCTTGTTTAGAGAGCTCCTATCATTACGGGAGTTATTCTTCCTGATTTTAGCCATGACTTGTTTTCCTTCTGTTATATACCCTTAAAAGGTTAAGATTTCACCAGTGTTTATTTTTAGAGTTTGTTTTGGGCTTACTTCTAGTAGGTACAGCAGCCTCCATACAGCCATTTACATGGTGATACAGGGGCTCTGTGAACAATTCTGCATAGGTTACTGTGAACCCTGTGTTTGGAAAGGCATTTAATTTTGACAAACTTTTGCTTAATAGGATTTAGTTTGCTTTGGAATAGTTCATGTTTTAGGGTTTCTGGAGTTCCCAAGTTGATTTTCATTTTGAAGGAGACAGCTTTGTGGTCTGACGTCACCAGTGGGGACGTGATGCTGGGTTGCAGTATCATATTCATATACGACAGTACATTGTGTTGCTGTAAGTACCCTGTGCAGTTACAGTGAGTCTCTGCATATCTTGTGCATTTACTGACATCCAAGAAAAACTCTACTAAGCTGTGTTACTAAACCACAGTTAGCTGAAGTGATAGAGGTCAGTGGCAGGAGTTGCCAAGCTGTTCTGCTAAATTTCAAAATTTGTCCCAATTTCTGTAACGTTAACCACTGCAAAATCCATTTGAACTTTGATATTTTTCTTCCTTTCCTACATGGCATCAGATGATGATGATGGGTAGTCTGGTTGCTTTTTGTCTTTATTGGATGATTTAGTGGATGTTTGTACAACAAAAGCTTTTTTAACTGTGTTCCTTTTATAAAAACAAATGCCCATTCATATATGTTTTATTTCCTACTGCAGAGATCACAGGTCCAGTTATACTTCAGACCTATAGGGTGATTGCGCCATATAAGAAGAACTCCAAGTACGAGCTAGAACTAAAAGCAGGCGACATGGTAGATATCGTAGAGAAAAATGAAAATGGTAAGATTAAGAAACTGTTTCCCCCCTTTATTTTTAGCTAATTGCAAATATTTAATAGAAATGTAAAACTAGAGTTGTATGCATAGCAATGTGGTGAAACAGCTCTCTGTAAGCAGCTAGTAAGACATTACCCCAGTGTTTGCCAGTTCATGTGCTTCTGAAGACTTCTGAGTATCAGAAACAAAAAAATACATAAATACATGTGTGCATGCATAGGAATAAAGAGAGGTGAAGAACACGTCATGCACAAACATACATGCACAAACATACACACACGTTCCTGAATTTTATATTATACCCACTCAAATTTACAATCTGGGTGCATAGTCACATGACATGCTGTGAATGCTCGGTCTTGCACTGTCCACTCTTTTGTTTAATGAAGCTGTGCGCTGACCAAGCCTCTAGTGTTAAAAACCTGCAAAAACAAATAGTGCTACCCAAAACAAAATATGGTCATTTTTGACTATACTGTCAAATGAATTACAAAATGAAGCTCTTCAGATTTGCACAGTGAATATTTTGCATTATTTTAGGCTACACAAAATAGATGAAGAATGCAAAAATGTGGAATCCAAATTTTAACTTCCCATTTTAACAGTGTCCCCTTAAGGTTCATAGGATCCATGTCACCATTATAGTACACCTAGCTAACAAACTAGTGTGCTGGATGCTTCCATTTAGGTCTAATACTATGGTTGGAATACAGAAAATCTTGTGCTTAGAACAAATAAAGATACCTGACCTCAAGTCACAAAGTTACATATATGCTAAACATAAATAGTCTTGCAGCTTAAATCAGGCTAATTTGTGCACCTTGTCCTTCAGCAATTCACTGAGTTCAGAACACAAAATTTGGCTGCCTGGTGTCTACAGTGCTGAGGTGTACGCATCTGCATTTATTTTATGTTTTGGGAACACACTGAACAGGGAACAGGAATGTTCACTGGCTGCAGCTAATAAATGCTCTGAGAAAAAAAAAACATTTTAATACTTCATTTGTTATGGTTATTTTACTGACACAAACACTCTTCTTTTTTACCTTTGGGTATTAAGATTGAGGTCACTTTTTGGCCCCTAATTTGGAAGAGAATGCCTTAAGGCTGTATTAAAAAATGACAGATGAAGTCCATTGCAATTCAAAAGAATACTTATGTAAAGGGAAGGCTCCCATGCACAGTGTTATTCCAATGCAAATTGTAATATCCCCAAGCATAATCATCCCCCCCCCCCATCATACACAATTTGCAAATTATACAACACTGTTTTTTGTTTGTGCTACATCTCACAATATAAACTACAGGCGTTCAGTGGCATACAGACAGCTGTTACAACTCTTGTGGCTCCAGTGACTCTCTTCCCCTACCAGTGTATTGCTCAGTAGGCAGGACTGAGTAACATAATACCACTGTCAAAACGCAAATGTCCACCAAAACCTCCACTGCACAGCTTGGAAATCCCTACCAACAGCAGAGTACCATGTACTGCAGGCAAATATGTTACTTCATACTACCCTGTCTTGCCCAAAATACACACACACACTCACACTGATGCTGACAGGCATCTGACAGTGGAAATTCACACCACCTGACACTCATTACCATATTATAATAATGAAGTTCAGATGATATGTATAATTACTGTGACTTTTTTTTAGTTGCTTGTTTAGTTATTTATTTATAGGTTCATAGTTGTATATATTTATTTAGTTTTTCACTTATTGCCATTTGTTTACTGGGAGAATCCATCTGGGTATGCTGTCCCATTTTCAGCTGGGGCCCGCAGAAAGCTCTGTGAACAGAAAATAAAATATACTTTTGAAATGATCCAGACAGCAAGAAAAAATATTACAATAGCTCACAGAAAATTTGTTTGTCAGAAAGATAAAAAAAATTACATTATTTGTAAAATATTAACAATTTGGAGATTAGTCCTACATTGTTTAAGAGAAAAGTAGATACAGTTTATGAACATTATTAACAATGTTGACAGTTGAGCAGGACTGTTTGTTGGCACGGACTGATTTTATATATGAAACGTATAATTTTCTTAGAGTAATATATGCAAAAATGTAAGTTAACTGATGGGTTTTAACTGAACGTGTTTTAAGGTATCATAGGTTAATCAAGATTTTTATAAATTCAGTGTGATGGACTTTTTGTTTAAATAATTTCTAACATATTCAAATTTTGTTTAAAAAAAATGAATATTTTTTAAAGAGGCAGTGATAAGTATGTATTTTTGTTTTTAGTTAGAGGGACTAATAAGCCCTGTATGTTATAAATTTCTGAAAGTTGACAAACCCAAAATACCCACCATTTTAATTCACAAAAACAAAGATGATCCCCCTTTGCGTCCCATTGTCTCTGCTGATGGGTCTAAGACTGAAACACTGGCAAAATATGTTGATGTCAAATTAAAACCTTTATGGACAGGGAGATGTAATATCTTGAAGGACTCTTGGGACTTGCTGAAAGATCTCAATTCTTGTGTTTGGGACAAAGACGTCTTGTTCCTCACTATAGACATTGTTGACTTGTTTTCTTCTATCCCATATGAAGAGGGTAAAATTATTATGGAAGATATAGTCTTTGGACATGAAGAAATCAATAGGAATGATAAACTAGCCAGTTTATGGCTTTTGGACCTGGTCCTGAAGAATAATTATATATACTTTAAAGGAGAGTTCTTTCAGCAGACAAAAGGAGTTGCTATGGACTTATGCTAATCTTATCTTAGCCCATTGGGAGGAGAAGTATGTCATCAATTCCCAATATAAGAACTGTTGGATGTTATATAGGAGGTTCTTGGATGACATCGTAATACTTTGGACGGCAGGGAGGGATAGACTAGATGAGTTTCTAACCTACATCAATGACACCACTAGTTTCTTGAGAGTCACACACAATATTTCCGAAGATTGTTTGATATATTTAGATGTAGAGCTTTATAAAGGAGAGAAGCAATACAATACTAGAGTTCATCGTAAGTCCTGTAACTCCTTCCTACATTTTGAGAGTGCACACCCCAAACATTGTAAAAAAAGTATTGTCAAAGGACAGTTTGTCAGGGGTAGTCACATGACCAACTCGGATTTAGATTTTCAAAAGGAATGTGAATTTTTAGAGAGAATGTTTGAGGAGAGGGGATACCCTAATGAATTTGTAGAACAAATAAGAAAGTTGAAGAGGGAAGGAGAGAGAGATTTGCCCCTATCTATAAGACAGGTATTGTCAGCAATAACAACATCCCAAAAATTAATAGAGTGATAGATTCAAGGGATAGAAATATTAATGAAGGCTGTGATTTTTCCCAGACCTTAATACTTGAATACAACAAGATTAATGCTGGGATTAGTAAAATTTTTTTTAAAGAATGGGACAAATTTGTATCCCTAACAAATATAGAAGGGGTTGGTGACATGTTTTTTCGTGGCTGGTGACAGCCTTGTCTGCTTGGTTTTGGAATAAAGAGCTTTGGCTGACTTCCTGGTGGCGATTGTTTTTTTTCCTGGTTGCCTTTTGACTCCGTTTCAGTTTGGTTGCATTTCCCACTTTTGGTTTTATTGTGTTCTTGTTTGGGAGCGAGATGGACGTATCGTCCGCCATGGAGAGTCGTGGTTCTGAGGAGGTGGAAGCTCATTGGGCAGCTTACGGAGTTGATTAACATTCTCACCCCTCTCAGCCAAGCTTTGCTCAGCAAGAGTGTTCACCAAACTTTGCCTCACAACCCTCGTAGCATCAGAAATGGTCGGGGAACAAATATGGAGCAAGGGGAGCTTATGGATCGGACCTTGATTCCAACACCTTCAACCCCTCTAATACACCAAGGCTTTTACATGGGAGTCCTATACAGGAACAGGATGCAGCAAATGATGGCATTGGTCTTAGAGAAGAAGCGGAAGCCACAGGTACTGTTTCACACCAGCTATAGAAACACTTGAATGGCTCAAAACCTAATGTTGTGTTTGAAAGCACTGAAAACAACAGGCTTTATGTGCTTGATGGGACTTATAAGCAAAAGCTGGCACAATTAAGTAATTTGATGTATAAATATAGATCTTTATCTATTGAAAATGAATATTTAAAGGAATGTGTTGCTAAGGAAATTGTACCTAAAGGTTTAAGGGTGTTCAAGTTTCCTAATAATGTTGTGTATGGCACTAGTTATTACAAAGATTTAGTAGACATTTTCAATAAATGTGGATTGGAAGTTCTTAGAGTCATGATTAAAGAAAATACAAAAATACAGGACAGTATTGAGAAAGACATAGAGATGTTAGATCAGTACATCAAAAAATGATTTAGTTTTTGGGATAAATGAAGAGAAAAAGAGGTATTATGACATTAGAAGAAATGTTGAACAAAAATGCAATGACCTGATTCAAAGGAAGGTCAAAAAATTAGAAAGAGATATTAATGACTATAAATTGCAGATTAGTTACCCCAAACCACGGGGACTGAACACTTTTTATGGGAGTAGATACAATGATGAAAGTGAAATGAATATTATGGAGCCTGACCTGGAAAGGTATGGTGTAGAGAATGAACAAACTAGGGAAAACGAACAGGAATATGATGAAAATTTTCCACTCCTGATTACTCAATAGCGAGGATTACAGAATGAGAATTTTCAATGGAGGGGAGGAAGAAGGGGGAGGGGGAGATATCAATAAACCCCTCACTGGACCTCCCAGATATTTCACAAGTTCTTTCACCTGATATTCTTTCTGACAAACATTGTCACACTTGGAATAATTTTAGCATATATAATTTTAGTAGTATCAAAATTGAGAAAGAACACTTTGTCCTATTTTCTAAGGGTTTAAAATTCATTCCAGACAATAAGGGTGATGTGGCTAGAAGCTTGTTGGATATTAAGTTATTTCTGAGAAAAGTGAATCTTAAGGTGACATTGCCCAACATCAATAGGGATGAAAGTGAAGTAGTAAGAAAGAAAAGTGTGTACAACCCCCTTTGCACCCTCAGATTAAGAACCTAGAGAAAGTAATTGAAAGTGAAATACGAAATAATGATAATAGAGTTACAAGGTTCTATAATATGACCATAAAAAATTACTATATGAAATCAGGAATAACAGAAATGTAAGAGTAATGAAGCCGGACAAAGGGGGTGGCATAATCATTATGGATTACATTGTTTATGATAGTAAAATGTATAATTTGTTATGGGACGAAGATAAATATAGCACAGTTTCTAAAAATGAAATTAACATAGCCTACAGCAGGATTGATATAGCATTGTATGATATGCTAAATGAGGGACTAATAAGCCCTGTATGTTATAAATTTCTGAAAGTTGACAAACCCAAAATTCACAAAAACAAAGATGATCCCCCCATTGTCTCTGCTGATGGGTCTAAGACTGAAACACTGGCAAAATATGTTGATGTCAAATTAAAACCTTTATGGACAGGGAGATGTAATATCTTGAAGGACTCTTGGGACTTGCTGAAAGATCTCAATTCTTGTGTTTGGGACAAAGACGTCTTGTTCCTCACTATAGACATTGTTGACTTGTTTTCTTCTATCCCATATGAAGAGGGTAAAATTATTATGGAAGATATAGTCTTTGGACATGAAGAAATCAATAGGAATGATAAACTAGCCAGTTTATGGCTTTTGGACCTGGTCCTGAAGAATAATTATATATACTTTAAAGGAGAGTTCTTTCAGCAGACAAAGGAGTTGCTAACTTATGCTAATCTTATCTTAGCCCATTGGAGGAGAAGTATGTCATCAATTCCCAATATAAGAACTGTTGGATGTTATATAGGAGGTTCTTGGATGACATAGTAATACAGGGAGGATAGACTAGATGAGTTTCTAACCTACATCAATGACACCACTAGTTTCTTGAGATTCACACACAATATTTCAAGATTGTTTGATATATTTAGATGTAGAGCTTTATAAAGGAGAGAAGCAATACAATACTAGAGTTCAAGTAACTCCTTCCTACATTTTGAGAGTGCACACCCCAAACATTGTAAAAAGTATTGTCAAAGGACAGTTTGTCAGGATGACCAGCTCGGATTTAGATTTTCAAAAGGAATGTGAATTTTTAGAGAGAATGTTTGAGGAGAGGGGATACCCTAATGAATTTGTAGAACAAATAAGAAGAGAAGTTGAAGAGGGAAGGAGAGAGAGATTTGCCCCTATCTATAAGAAACAACATCCCAAAAATTAATAGAGTGATAGATTCAAGGGATAGAAATATTAATGAAGGCTGTGATTTTTCCCAGACCTTAATACTTGAATACAACAAGATTAATGCTGGGATTAGTAAAATTTTTTTTAAAGAATGGGACAAATTTGTATCCCTAACCGATATAGAAGGGGTTGGTGACATGTTTTTTCGTGGCTGGTGACAGCCTTGTCTGCTTGGTTTTGGAATAAAGAGCTTTGGCTGACTTCCTGGTGGCGATTGTTTCGTTTCATGGTTGCCTTTTGACACTTTTGGTTTTTAGTTAGAAGGACTTGTTAGTCATTTAATTCAGTTGTGACATTTATGTGAACGTTTTTTAAAAATGTACCCGCTTTAGTCATACTGTGTTCTTGTGAAGTTGACATGAAAATGAGTGAAAGTGCTTTTTAGTAAATTGCGTGTTAAGAGTACTAAATAAACTGGTGCGGTATTGGATTCTGCTTTGATTCTCCTCATCGCATTTTTTTTTTTGTATTTGATTTAGTTTATGTCATGAATGCTGGAGCAGTTTTTAAGTGGTATGTAAACATATTACGTAGAGAAAGATATTACGAATATGGGGGGCTGCTAGGAGAAAAAAAAACAGGTCTGGGAGAAAGATTGATATAGAAAGAAAAGCTAGAAAGTGATGGACAGATTGCTGTAGCTGGAAACTGATGAGGGAAAAACAACTAGATGGTTAGTGGTACAGGAACAGGTGAAATCAGGAAGAAAGGGGGGAGAAATAGTTAATGGGTAAGAGAGAAAGTAGGGTTAGGAAAGAGTATAAAAAGGTTAGTCTGAAATCACAGTCATTGATGCGGTTGGGTACATAGCAGTAATGAGTGTAACAATTGTAGACTGTAGATCATGCCTTACGAAGTAGCTACTGCAGCTGCTTGGTTAAGTATGCTACGTAGCATCAAGCTGACTAACCCAATAGCACTGTGTGACACTGTCAGGCTTCACAGTGCTAACCACCTTTTCCGAGCACAGGTACATTTGGTACACCCACTCTTGTGCAGCATTCAAGAACATAGGAATTTCACTGTGTGTCACAGTTGACTGCCATGATTCATTTCTATGAATTGCAGTACTTCCCAGTTGTATAGTGGATACAAGGCTCAAAATGCATAAACACATCTGTGCCCTGTGTTCATGAATACCACTTTTAATGTGTAATAATGTATTGGCTGAGGCTGCAAATACCTTGTGATATTTAAAACATGTTCTCCAGTTAAAATTTAGGAATCTGTCCCTGACAAAGTGTATATTACAGCAGGTGCAGCTTGAAGGAAAGTCATTTAAATGTTTAGTGTCGGGAATTACTAGCTATTTATAAGAAATGTTTTATTTAGTGTTTATTATGTTTCTGTGAATATCTTTAAGTTTATTCCTGCTGTCCTTCTTTAGTTAATTTAGTTTACCCAGTGGTTAAGAATTGTAGAATTTAATTGCCTTTCATTAGTCTTTACTTTTTATCGTAAATGCTTAGTGGTGAACATTCTGAGTTATTGATTGATTGATTGATTGATTGATTGATTGATTGATTGTCTTTTGTTTACTGGGAAAGTCTGACGGGACAGAAGTCCCATTTTCAGCAGAGCCAAAGGAAGAAAAGCTTCAAATAAGACATATTTTCAATGATGAACAATAAAAAGTAAACATTTTAAGCATTTGTGATGAAAGGAGATAATGTCAGCACAGCTAGCTGGAATTTTGTAAGTAACTATATGTCATTGGTGAATATCGAAATGATTTATATAAGATACTTGTGTTACAAATGTATTAGAACTGTATGTCATGTGTATATCAAACTCCTTGTACAGACATGTATGTTGAAAAGGTGTTTGCAAAGTGCTGTTTGAAATGTAACCAGAGTGTGCCTTACTGGAAGAGAACAGAAATGTAAATGTACTATTGTAACTGTTTAAATGTATACATTTTAACAGTGGAAACTGGAATACAGGAGGTTAACTTCAGTCCACCAATCTTTAGAAAAATAACTGAAATTAAATTAGTTTATGGCTAGGCCATAAAATATGGTATCCTTCAGTTTTCAATGCAGCAAGAGACACAATGTCTGTACTAGGAAACTTTCTATATTGTCTTTAGGGTGAACTAATTGCTAGTCTTGAAAGCATGAATGAATGCAATTGTTTTATGACTTCCAGCATCTGCCAGAGATCTGAGGAGAAGCCCTTGTCTGTATATTTTTACAAGTACATGCTAAATACTGCCAACTTCAGCAATGGGGGGTTTGGCCTGGGAACTAGAAGTCAGATGACAAGAAGTGATGTCATTCTGCAAGATATCTCAGCAGTAATATTTTAGATATTATTTTGAGAAGTCTCTTAGTGAGACAGAGCATTCTGTATTCTGTCTTGGACCTGACAACAACAAGAACCATTCACCACAATATCTGCCTTGCTCTAGTAGTAAGTTCTTAAAGTATAGTATAATTCTCTTAGATTCAGTCAGGAATATAGTGAAGCTTAGTTTAGATATTTTTCTTTATTTATTTTAGACTGTCCTGCAATGTTGTTTTAAATATTTCTTGTGGTTTTGAACTATGATGTCACTGTGAATATATATTTAGAATTGTCTTTTATTTTATTATCTATTATTAAATATATTTAAACTTTTCATTGTGGCTGATCTGTGTAGAGATATTTAAGTTTTGAGAGTACTTGCAATTTTACTTGGTGACACTGTGTGGGCCACTCTTAATAGCCTTGCTCTTGGTCAAACTACCATTTGTATTAGTAATAATATTGCACAGTAAGATTGGACACCCTTTGTTAAGGGCCCCAAAGTATCTGATAAGGATGACTGGTGGCAGTGATAACTATCTTATAGTATGGGCAGAAGGGGGCATAGCTAAGAAACCTGTGCCAGCCTTTCCCAGGTGTGAGCAACCATGTGAATCAAACCTCAAAGAGTGTATGTGTCAGCTACTTGGGCAGGGTCATGAAGCACTAGTTGACAGGGAGGTGCTGGAGGTCTTGGCTTGGTCACTCAGCTGAGATCTCAACTCTATAGCTATGCCAGTGGGTAATCTTACTGGGGATCTGGAGGAAAAGTGAGAAACCAGCCCCAGACTGACTGTGGTCTCTGTGTGCTCTTAAGGGAAATTGCACTTGATGCAGAGAGCTGCATCTGGAAATACTGTGTGTACCCGTTATCCTCTCCGTGAACATCCCCCACTATTGATAGTGGTGAGGGTTGCAGTTCCTTGATTACTGGTCCTGGTGGGGCATCACAGCAGTACTTTGCAGGAAGTATTGAGACAAATAGTAAAGACATTATTATATACTTTATATTATTTTACATAAGTCAAAGACATGTTAACATATAATAGCTGGAGATACAAGAGCAGTGTTCTAATAAATAAGTGCACAAGTGTTTTGTTTTACAAAAAATATATATTATATAAATGATGATAAAATAGTTAATTGTGGATTTTGTTCTAATAAATAAAATCAGTGTTAATACACATGGCATGTGGTAAATAAACTTTAGGTAGCTCTAAGAAGAGGAATATTTTAAGTGTTATGGGTGAGCATTGTGTTTTTATCCAATACATAGGCATTGCAAATATTTTAATTGTTATTATTTTGGTATTTTTAAATCAGATTATTGTGTCTCATATAGTGTCCGTTAAAGTCCAAAGGTTTTTTTTTTCATGTGCTTAAATGTATTTACAAAGTTTAAATAAATGTATCCTTGGGTATTATGCTGGCCTTGATAAGACTAAGATTAGAACGGATTCACAGTAGTACATTACACTGCCATGGCTGTACTATGAAACACCAGATGACAAAATCCCAAGTATCAGAAAAATAATTCCTGAAAAACAGAAGGACAAAAAAATGAACCTCATGTGTTTTTGCAGGAGGGCAAACCCACTGTACCTTGATGTGGGGAGAAAGACCCTGAAACTTGTATATGTCAAGTCTGTGGTTGAAGAAGGGGGAAATCTGCACAAAAAAGTGATTGGTATTGAGTTCTTAAGGAATTTTGGGCTGCAACAACCATCACTAGAGGAATTTCAAATCTGCCACTTGTAGACATACCCACAGGCATATGACATCATTTGCATGAAGAAATTAAACCAACTATACATAATTCCACAAAACATTAAAACACAAAACAAAAAAAATCCTCCTCAAACCTTCAATCAGCACTGCAAAAAAAAAAATTAAAATGAACCTTACCCATGTCCTTCTAACATCACTTAACATGATATATACCTACACAGACATTTTTGTTCTTTTTGTTTTTAACTAAAATTCCCTCTTCGGGATGTAGCTAAACTAAATGTATCAAATAATTAAAAAGATTCAAAAGGTCCCTAACTAAAAAGATCACAGGCTTAAAGTCCCTGAATTACCAAGAGAGAGCCTGAAAACATCATCCCTTAATTCAGCATCTTATACACTTTAGACAGGATATCTCTGTCCAGCATGCCATGCCATTAAACAGCTAATTGCCATCAACCTCCCATATCTCAAGTCTAATATATACACGAGTACTAGAACCAGGGACCTAAATCTTCACCAACATATAAATAAAACATGGTGGAGGGACAGATTTATTATCCAATGCCTCCCAAAACCTTTGGAATAAACTCTCCCTGCGTGTTATGCAATATGTCTCACTGTCTTCAGTTATATATTACCTAGATGACTGGAAGGGTAGACACAATATTTACTCTATGACTGACTGGTGTGGCCCTGCTGTAGAAAGGAGGTTTAGCCTAAGGGAGGCTACTGGCAAGGTTTAAATGGTCTTAAGACTCTATAGCCATGAAATATTTATATAGTTTATGAAAATGTTTTTGATTTTTCATATGCATCTCTCCACCCTGTCCATGAAAAACATAAGACCTTGTTTCACATGTTTTATCAAATACTTCAGCTTCAGGCTGCAAACCTTCCCATTAAACTTTATAGTTATAATCTGTCTCCAGCTTATCAACCTGGTGGGTGGTCATCTAAATTTTTTGTTGTTATATTATTTGTCTTCCTAACTTCTCTTCTGCATTTCCTTAACTTTCTAGTGATTTTCAGACATTAGAACTGTAGCTGGAGTATAAGGTTTATTGCTCAACTTTCTGTGGAAAAGTCCACCATCACCTACAGTTTAACTCAACTTTTAGGTTTTGTTTCTCCCTGAAATTTGGTTCTGGTAATGTTAATTACATTGCATTTCCTTAACTTTCTACAGATTTTCAGACATTAGAACTGTAGCTGGAGTAGAACATTTATTTCTCAACTTTCTGTGGAAAAGTCCACCATCACCTACAATTTAATTCAACTTTTAGGTTTTGTTTCTCCCTGAAATTTGGTTCTGGTAATGTTAATTACCAGAAACCTGCCTGTACGTTATAAAACTTTAATTTTCTTAACTTGGAATCAAAGGAAGGGAAAGCCCACCTACCTTTTTAAAACTTAACTACTGACACGCTTTGACATGCCACAGACAAAGGGAAATCTATAGTTTTTCCTGTGAAGTACTTACCACAGTGTTACATAGGCAGCCATCAGGCTTGTTGATTTAAGCAACTGGTATAAAAATGTGCAGATTGATGATGGGACTTTGGCACTACCTTGTTGCTTAGAGGAAGAGAAAAAACATCAGTGCACATAGTTGTCCACATTGTCATATAATAATCCAATTGTTACATGTATTCTTTATGTATTCCTTTTTGTACCTGCAGCAGTTTTATAAAAAGTAGTGTTTTTCTTTTATACACAGTATGGAGAAGTAGGAATTTGTTATGCTCAGAGATTATAGTTTTGGCAAAGTTTTAGTATGCTGCAGTATATAACAAATGAAGGGGTAGAGGTGCAACAGAAGTGGGAAAATGCAGATCCTTATCGTGCTTTAGTGGCAACTCCTCAACTCTAAGCCATGGCTACTAAGTCTGTATTGGCATTCATTTTGGAAAACAATGCTGTTCTACCACATTACAAATGTCTGCCAATCGTACTCACCAGTACCTTTCACCTAGCAGTTGCCCCATTTGCCCCACCCTAACTACTCCTATTGAAAAATGTAATACATTAAAATATTTCTGCCTCAGCTTAAAAAATAACAAACTCAAAAACAGATGGTTACATCTGTTTCACACTGTACTTGTAAAGTACTTTTTTAGAAAAACACAAACATTCAGGGTAAATAAAAACTCTTCCTTCTGTAGACACTGGTGAATAGCAGAATAAGGACTTTGAAGTGTTGTGTAAAAGCTCTTGGATTACAGTGATAGCTTTGATACTTGAAGATGCCTGTGGGGAGAGATTGCCAGTACTTGTATGACGGCAAAATGATTTCCTTACAAAAGACTGCACATTAGTGTCTTTCTTTGGCTGGAGCTATATAACTGCAGTGAATCACTTAAAACAAGACCTGAAAGAAAGTTGTATGTAGGGCATTCAATGAAAGCACCTCTGTTACAGAAGATTTTTAAGATGCATATGACTCATACTACTCTCATTGTATATCAGTAGGACAAGAAAACAACCATCATTTCCTTATGTCTAGCATGAACTATATAATGAGGACCTAAAATGGATTCTGGAAAGGAGACATGAAAGTGGTAAAGCAAGATTACAGTAATATTCCAGACTTCATGACAACCATTTTGTGGAAGACCTATTCAAATTTTAAAAGAAGAATGTGAGTGATTTTGAAATTTCAAAATGGTTCAAAAAACAAATATGCAGTGAAAAAATACTCATTTGATGTTCAAGGTGAAGTTTCCATGTAATATTTGTGCTGGTAGAAATCTGATCTCTTACAGTCCATTATTCCTGTATTCCACATTTTGAGGTGGTCCTCATGCCTATTGCTATGGCTCTATTTTACTGTACATTGTATAGATTTCATGTTGTGTGCCTGAATTCCTGACTTTTGTTTTTGTGGACCATTGACAGATTTGATGGCATCTGCTGTTCTATCTGGAATGTGCTAACTGCAGTGGTTTTGTCTGTCAGTATGATTATTTACTATGATTTCCCTACACAAGAGTGGCCTCTCTACAGATATAAACAATTCTAGATCGATCAGCCTCACTATCCTTATATGGAAAGCCATGGACTGTATCATAGCAGTACTCATTTATGCCAACACATGCAACTTAATGGAGTTAGATCCCAGTTAGTTTGGTTCAGGGAAGGGCAGTCCTGTCTCCTGAACCTAGTAAATTTATGTGAAACGTTTACAGAGGCTGTGGACAATGGTCACTCTGTGCACACTCTTATCTTGATCTGGCCATGTCTTTTGATTCTACGCCCCCCCCCCCCCAATGCTGATATTGTTAAGAAATTGGCTAATTTAATGTGAACTCCAGTTGGCTATCTGACAGATCCCAGGTTATGAAAGTTGCTGGTACCCTCTCTGAATGTAAAATTGTAACTAGTGGGGTACCACAGGGATCAGTACAAGGTCTTCTCTTATTTTGCAGACACAATCAAATATCACTGGTGTGGTTGACCAAGTTTGCTGATGACTGCAAACTGGGCACTGTTATCTGTTCATCTACTGGTACTAAACTGCTCCAGCAAGGACTGGAATATGTACATATGTGATGTACTGAAAACAGTCTCAGGTTAAATGCAAAAAAAGTACAACATAGTAGCATTCAGTTAAAAAAAACTATTCCCAGCTCATATATTTTAAATTATACTCCTTCTCCGACAGGCATGGTCATAAGACACCTGGGTAATTATGTGGACAATTCTCTCTCTCATTCGATCATCACATTTTCACCCTAATCAGGAAATTCTTCTGTATAGCCCAGTTAATTTCCAAGGGAATGTCTTCAAGACCCAAAGAAGTCATCCTACCACTGTAGTCTTCCCTTATCAGACCTATCATTTAATATAATGACCAAAGTATAAACCAAAGCATATTGCTAGATTAGAAGGGACCCAGTGAACACTTATGAAGAAAATCAAAGTCCTTAAAATTTTCAACTATCCAGTTAGATTAGATTAGCACAAATCTTATGTCACTCAGTAGCTGTTCTGAAGTGACCCATGTCTTGTTTATGAAAGTCCTAATCCTATGTGGCCTTTTCTTTCTTTGCCTCTACAAGCATCCAAACTAGGGACATAAATCTACACCAACAAATAAACAAGACTTAATTGGAGAGAGAGGTTCTTAACTCAACTTATTTCTAGCCTATGGAGTAAGTTACCAGTACATATCAAACAAAGTACTACACTGACTACCTTTAAGGCTAGTCTTGATAACTGAATGGGTAGACCCAAGTTTACAACAGGACTGTCAAATACAGCTCTGTTCAATTTGAGAGGTAACTAATTAAGAGGAATGCATAAATATTTGTGTGTCTGCTTAAAGGTTTATATAGCTAGGCATCTTATGGTCCTGGAGATGACTTGCGTAGCATTGTTTCTGTGTTTCTAAGAATCTATACCTCCTTAATGACATATTAAATTACATAGTTTCCAGTTTTCTTTGTTTGGCTTCATCTAACGGATTTCCAGGTCTGCATCTAATACTGAAAATATTGTGTTGAGATCACATCTTCAACTTTGATCAGGAGGTAATGCTTTTTCTTAATCACTCTGTTTAGATCTTGTTGATCACTACAAATGTGAACCTTGCTTTGCTTCACAGCAGTAACCCTACTACTCACCCATTCTGCTGGTTGTATCTGCTTTTTACTAATACCTAAGCCCTTCATTTGCTTCAGTTCCTGCTCATTTCTACTCCTTAAAGTTACCAGTACTTTCTTTGGCATATGTATCCCTGGCAAAGGATCAGAATTATTTTTTTTTTTAATTTTCTGGCAGTCTTCCTATATCTGTAATTAAGTCAGCATAGTTTTGTGGGATATTATTGGTGTGGCTCTGCAGAATATGTGGGATGTCTCTTCATCTGTGCCTGAACAAACTTGTACTTTAGCTTCACACTGTGAATTTGTTTTACCACTCCTAGTGTCTCACATCCCAGTTTACAAAGAATATTAGGATAGCTACTTTCAGTGTTACAGTTTATAATATGATCTCAAAGATGTTCTTCTTATTTTTATATAAGCAACTTTTGACCCATTGACTTTAACTGTTAACCCAGAATATTTTAAGAATATGCACACAGCTCTCTATCACTTTTAATTTTTTTTTGTATCTGTGTATGCATATTTTTTTAAGTTTTACACATTTTGCATTTTAATTCTCATCATTTCTTGCTGTCAGTATCTTGTACTGTTATTGCAGTGACAGTTGGTGTAGTTTCATATTTCACTGTATCAGCTGTTTTCCTTTCAGTAATTCCAGTAAATAACTCATTTGCATATTTCTGTTCAACAGCATGCAAATTCTTTTAAACACACTTGTATTTTTCTTTATACCTTTTTTTTTGCATAATGACTCCATTTGGCATACATTAAATTAAATTGGTTAAAAACAAAGACAATAGTTCCTATCATGCCTATACCCACACCTCCTACACAAGGCTTTGTATTTCAATTGCACAATACTTTTTGTGCATCACATGACCCTCTTTCTTGTTACCATTACTATTATGTCAAACCTCTTTGTTTCTTAACCATTACTTTTACAATGCATTCTCACTTTCTCACTATTGCTTTTTTGTTTGCCATATTTTATCTTGTACACATTTCTTATTTTCTTCTTTTATTTAGTCTAGACTACAAATGTTTTACTGACTTATGTTTAACACATTTGGCCTATAGTTCTTCTTACTAATATAAGTCCTGCCTTTGAATCTGAAGTGCCTGGTCCTTTCATTACAAAACCATTATTGGTATATTTTTTGCATATTTTTGATTGCGTGTTTTTTGTCATAATTGGTTAGCCAGAAAATGGAAGCCATTGCCTACCATAAATAAGATGAAATTCAAAAATACAAACTGAGTATTTGTAAATAGTATGAAGCCATCTGAAATGTCACTGTTTAAACTTCAGATGTAATGCTACATAAGTAGCATTCAGTGCTAATAGAGTCTTCAAGGAAACTGAATTTATATGTTCAGTTTGTATTATTTATGGTGTCATTCTGAAGTTAGCTTTGCATGCTAGCTAACAAAATCAGGTAGCAACACTTTTGTCATGACTTTTCTGATTAGCAATATAAATTATAGAAAAGTAAATATATTTTCATTACTTGCATTGAATTTTATATAGGGATAATTATGCATAACAGTAGCCTTGACCATAATATTTCATCACAAATTATGCCAGGTAGGGTGCTTCATACTAACAATTCTACCAAAAAATTTGGTTTGGCTTCAGGGATTCAGTTTTCTTTCTCATTATGCGCAGTGTACAATGACTTAAAAATAAAAGCAGCTTTTCACTATTGCAAGTAAGGTACACAATTGTTAATTATTAGGAATGAATTAGCTATGACTTTTTGCCCTTCAAAAGATTTTAATGTATTTTTCTGAATGTAAGAACATTTCGCCTCTCACAGTATTGTAAGGTTGCCACCAGTCCCGCTATCTGCAAGACACTCATGTTTTGCATCTAATGATCCTGTCTCCCACATCAGAAAGCAAAGGACACAGAAAGTCACGCTTTCACTGAATCTCTGAATTGCAAAGACAAAGCTGCACTCACTTCTTACTTTTTCTCGGGGAATTCAGAATTTCAATTGTGATGTCATCACCTGGACCTTTAGGGAGAACTGCTCCCTGTCGGGTACAAATGGTGAAAATTGTGCAGTAACTGGCTGAAATTCATGTAGGGGTGGGGAGGTCACATGAGGAAGAGCCCTACAAAGCTCACAGCTGTAGAGTATGTTACAGTGCTTTTACAGCCGTGAATAGTAATTAAAAATATATCTTTTTAAACCAGCCAGCCATCAAGCAAGCTTGAAAGCCAGAAAGGAGGACAACCAGCAAACCAGCCTGTAAGCTGGCTTAAGCTGTTACTGTGTGCTAAATAATACTTTTGAAGAGTAATCAGTACAAAAACCTTAACAATGATGATTGTTCTTTGCTAACAGGTTTGCTATTTGGGGAACCCTGTCTATAATTAAACTTGTGTGTTAGTCTGTATGCATTCTTTGTAAATGACATGAAGAATTTCATAGTTTTGTTACAATGTCAGTATTTTGCTGTCATATTCTGTTTTTCTTTATTAAAATGCTGCTAATCAGTTCACTTTAATGTTGATTTAACCAGTGGTCTCACATTATATATGAAAACAAATGATGATTTCAGTATTTGTTTAAATTAAATTGTTATTTTGTTTTAAAGGACACATCAGCATTCTCTTCTGTTTCTACTAACATCCCCTTGTGACTATGCATTGCCTGATTTTTGCAGTTTGCCCACATAACTTCAGAATGGGATTAGTTTCCCACATAACAGCTGGAGACCCTCATCTCCGTTTGTATTAGCAGGGTCATTCACTGGTAGTGTTAAAGTCTATCATCAACTTACCATATTAAAAGCCTGTCTTTACTTTTTTGTGGTTTTCTTCCTCTCTTTAGCTAGGCATGCATGTCGGCGGGATTTTTAGAAACAAGATGCTTCTTAGACAGTTTCTCTGTCACGTTTTGATGCTGCCACCTAGTGGTGTTCTTGTTTCAGTAAACCGGTCCTTTTACCATTACTGGGACATGTGAATGGGTGCTCAGATCAGATACCCAAACCTGTCTATTCCTGGCAGGCCTTTACATTCAGCAACTAAAACAGCTGTGTTCTCAAGTTGATGCATAGTGGTTCTTGCTGTACTGCTACATCACCAGACTGGGTAAAAGTTTGGTATGTAAGCAAGGAATAGTAAGGTCAAGGGAAAAGCTCATCTATCAGGAGGTGGAGTGCCACATAACTGCAGGTGCTGAATTCTCCATTGTGCTTTGTAACACCATGAGTGCTATTCATAAATAGTGTGCACAACTGTGCAGACTTGATACATGATAGATTAGTGTACCAAAGCTGCTTCACTTCATAAAAGAGGTAACCATTATATTCCATGAATGGAGTCCATATGCTAGTGAGCCCCCTCCCCCATTGTATACCATTCAAAAAGCTGAATGCATCACAGTAATATATGGTTCTGCACATTAACCAATAATACTGCTCCCAGCAGCACACTGAGCCACCTCCCTGCTACTACGTTGCTCAGTAATGTAGTAGTACTGTTAAACACACATGCACACACACACAAAAAGGAAAACACTTCTGATGCATGGTAGAAAAAATTGCTATAAAAAAACAAATAGGCAGCTGGATGTAGAAAACGCAGATTTATTTAGAAAATTATCCTAAAAACGAGTAGTACAGGATTTCGTCCTGCCAACAATACCGGAATTTCATCAAATAAATTCAAAGAACCAATACTAACCCTTAAATAAAAAGAAAACCAATCAAAAATTCAATTAAAATACACACTTCTTCTTAGAGACCAATCAGTAACTAGCCTCATGACACATCCGCAGCACACAGTCTTCACTCAGAAAGCAACTTGTTTCAAATTTACGTATACAATGTAGCAAAACATGGCTCATTGAAACATTTTGTGTTCTATTCGAAGTAACATGTTGCAAATACGCCTAGCATCTATCTCAAGCAAGCTTTTAATTTTAACAGACATGCCAGAGATTCTGCTTTGTTTGCTACTTCGAATAGAACACAAAATGTTTCAATGAACCATGTTTTGCTACATTGTGTACGTAAATTTGAAACGAGTTGTTTTGTGTGTGAAGACTATGTACTGGGGGTATGTCATGAGGCTAGTTACTGATTGGTCTCTAAGAGGTGTGTATTTTAATTGAATTTTGATTGGTTTTCTTTTTATTTAAGGGTTAGTATTGGTTCTTTGAATTTATCTGATGAAGTTCTAGTATTGTTGGTGGGACGAAATCCCGTACTACTGGTTTTAAGGATAATTTTCTAAATAAACCTGTATTTTCTACATCCAGCTGCCTATTTGTTTTTTGATCGAGTTTGCTGCCTTTTGCTGTTGCAGAAAAACTTGCTATCACAGCTAAACTTGTCCTGCCCCCCACCCAGTGGTGCTGTTGTCTTCCTACCAATGGGAGTTTACACAACACCAGATTCTTTCATTACTGTAACATGGTAATGACCCCAGTTTGTTGTCTGCCTATGGAATAAATTTCTTTGACTCTCTCTCCTTAGCATAACTGCACACTGTAGCACAGTGCTTCCCTGTCCCAAGCACATTGGTGTAATAGGCACTCCTGTGCACCATTCAGGAAATGTTAATGCTCTGAGTATGCTGCTGCACATTGCTGCAAGTCATGTTCATGAGCTAGGGTGGTCCACGTCAGTGTAAAAGCATAGTGTACAAAATGCATTTTTGCATCTGTGTACTATTTCTCTGAATACAAGGGATCCAGTTGTTTCTGAATACTACACAATGAGATATACTCATAAGAATGTTTCAGTTTCCATGGAACTAAAAAGGAAGGCTTCCAAACTCTAAACCCTACTAAATTTTGATGAACTAAAATGCATGAGAGTGTGGGATAGGTATGTTGTTCAATAAATGTGGAATTCTAAGCACACTTGTTTTTAATGTAATGTGATGTTATTTTTACAAGAAAAATAAAATATATTTTAATGCTAAAAAACATAATACAGGCAAGCTAATATGCAGTGATGTAATAAAATAGAGCAATTCAAAAATGTTCAGTTTTGAACTGGCCATTCTAGTGCTTTCCTTTGTTTTTACTCCTAAGGGTGGTGGTTCTGTCAGCTGGAGAATAAACGTGGCTGGATACCTGCTTCTTATTTAGAACCACTGGATAGTCCTGATGAATCAGAAGACCAGGAGCCCAACTATGCAGGTGAGAGCATATAACTTCACTGAAACTACAGGACCTTGAGGCTTTGGGAAAGCAGGATGTGTGTTTCCACAAAAATCATTATATGTTACCTGTTTCATCAGTATGAGTGGTTTGTTTTCATTTCCTTCTTCTTTCAGAGCTAATTTGCTAGTTTTTAGCAATTCCAGACTACACTGCTTGTTTTATCTGTATTTCTTACCATTTAAGTTACACTTGAAGTTGCAAGTGTATCATGCAGAATGACAGCAACCAGATGACTAAGAATGTGACAGACTTCAGCAGGGAGCTGTGCAGAGCTTGCAGCAGAAACCTAGATTTTAATGATTAATAAATAAGGATCTCTTGTACTGCTTAGGCTATCTATTGCTTCTTAAATATGTTGCAGGCATTTGTTATTTAACATTTTATCTCCCATTTCAAAAGTCAAAAGGAGAGCCTTAAGCATTCTAAATGCACCTTTCATTTCTGTCACTGTTTACTATACTGCCTGTTCAGGAAGGTTGTTATTTCTTTGTATAATCGGTGGGATTCCCACCTTGCATCATCAGGTTATGACATTTAAAGGACAGTCTCTCGCTTGCTTCCTTTCCTCAGCATTACTTGGGTTACGTTTTTTTTTGTTTTTTTTTCTTGGATTATATTGATTCTCAGGCAGGTTATTCAGTGTATTTTGCCACTCCCCTCTGAATTGCATTTGTTCTATGTGTTTACATAGTTCCTCAATCACTGATGAAGACATGACCATTCAAAAAATGCTGAATCTCAACTAATCAAGAATGCATTTAAACTAAAATACACCTGCACAGATATCAATACACTTTTTCGAAGGGGGCAAGTCTGCATGCATCTCTCATGAAGGGGCATGTCCCCCCACACTTAATTTTACACATAGTAAGTTTGTCATACAACAGTGCGGAAAGGTGAAACTTCCCTGAAACAAAACATATCAGTCTTCTGCAAAGAGCAGTGCCACAGCACCTACAACTCTGTATTACTCACTGTGACTGAATGCAAATCTGAGCAGTTGTCTTTGGGCAGTTAGATTCTGATCAGTTGGTCATTGGCCACATACAGGAAACTTTACTCCCGTGATGAGGTCTGCCAAAGTACTCCAGGTATTACTGAAATCTTGCCCTTGCAAGCACCGCTGACACAGTAGGTGAGAGGAGGAGGGTAACATATGCAAGACTGAAACAGAGCTGATGGAACAATACAATGTAGTACAGGAGACAAGGAAGGTAGAATTATGGATGTGAGAAACAGAGTGGTATGGTGTGTGTGCCAGGTGCTATAGCTGGAGAAAAATGGAGGAAAAGCTGAGTACAACAGGAACTTCTGCTAAAGTTAGGAATCTTAAAATCTTGAAATCACTGTCCATGTAGGAACAGCAGAGGGATACAGAAGTGATTAGAGCAGTGCAGAGGAGAATTACAGCAATTGTGGAGGGACTTAGTCAAACAAGCAGTATGTTTCTGAGAGATAAACAGATCCTAGGAGATAGGTACAAGTCTTTCATTAGTATTTAAACTAGCTGGTGGAGGTGCAGGCAACAGTATCAGGAAAATCCTGGCTTCCAGTTTCAAAACAAGAAGTTAGTTAGTGAAGCAAACTTTGGCAGTAGAAAAAAGAACAAGAAAATATAAGCAGTTAATTGGGAACAAGAATTCTAAGAGTGTAGACATAAATGAGGCACTGACAGGGCAAGTTAACGTAAAAATGTTAGGTAATGAGTACCAATATCCAAAGTCTAGGCAAAAATTGTACTAATTGTTAGTGGTGGAAGAATTAAGTATTGAAACTGTGGCAAGAAACATGGCACACAGTGAACCAGTAATGCGATGCAAATATAACTGGGCACATAGTTTACAGGTGGAAAAAATGTGAATAAATAGGGAAGTGCAGACCATTGTATAAAAGATGGTATTAAAGCAACAGAATGTACAGCTATACAAGGTAGAGAGAATGCACTTTAGATCACACTGGTGGAGACCGGAAAAGTCAAGACATTCAGCTTTGATTAACCACTCTGTAACCTGCCCACCCTGCTTATTCACTACCAACTTTTGTCACTGTTTTTTAGTCTTTACAGTGAATCTTAACATCAGACAAGTCCCGGCATGCCCCCATACCCTCTCACCCTCATAGAAGTGAGTAGGTATATACTTCACTGTCATCTCCTACTGCTAATCAACTTCTTCAGTGCCCAGGCCACTAGTTTAACCCAGGTCATCTGGGTCATAGTCAGAGCTTCATCTGTCTATACCATGAAGTCGACTTCAGTCAACAGTTAGTTAAAGAAGTGTAGAGATCTTATTAGGTGAACTCAGGATAAAAATAAGAAAACTTCTTAGCCAATACAGTGATGAACCGCATTTCAGTATACATTACATAAGTACTAGTCTTTCACCTGCATTGCACAAATGAAGATCTGTTAATGTATTCAGACACTATTAACGTGAAAGTATTATTTGCAGCCTGTTTATCCAGTTTAGTACTTCTCCATTTCATAGTCTTGTGCATATGGTTTCACAATTATTCATTGTTTGGTGCTGCAGGCATAACTGAATATTAATTATACCATACTAATCTGATCATTCTTGACAAGAGTAAAACTCTTCTTATACATTTCTGCTACTTACTATTAAATAACTCAGGTGTGCTTTTCAAGGTAAACTTGTTTGCTTCCCTCTTCTCCATGTCCCCACCCTCCAGTAGTTTTTACTTTTTTTGTCAACACGCATGCTAAATAACACTTGTTGGTAGATACATTTATGCTCAAACCTTCAGTTTTTAAAATTCAGTATTTGCATCTATTGTTTATGGTCTAGATAAGGGGTATGAGGTAATATGCATACAACATTTTAACTGTAACTGTTTCTGACCACTCAGTGTCTGACTGTATTTTCTCTGATTATAACAAAGCAACAGATAAAACATGTATTATTATTTCGTACTAAACACAGAGACATTACACAGTGCTCTGGGTCATTTCTTGGTTACCATTGGCAGCACTTTTTCCTTGTTATTAGTTAATTTATACTCCATGGGATTTTAAAAAGCTTAGCACAATGCAGAAATATTGTTGTGGAAGGTCCCTCCATTAAGCTAAAGCCTTTCCAATTCATAGATCACTCTACTGCTGAGGTTCCACTCACAAGGGCCTCAGCGTGGAAACTAGTTTCTTAGTTTTACAGGTGGTAACAGTCTGGGAGAGTGGCTAACATTAATTAGCCATGTGCTTTCCCCTAGAAATGTCTGTGGCTCTTGATTTGTTGTCTAAGTAAAATTTTACTCTAGAAATGAAATTAAAAAGAGAATGCCAGCAAAGACAGTGGACAACTATTTACTCCTATGGAAGTACTCATGGTGTAGGTAACTTCAGGAAAAACTTGGGGATCTGTTTGTGTTTGCATGTCTGTGGGGGCATGGTTAAGGCCATGTGAGTGTGTGCGTGTGTATGTCTGAGTGGCCACAGTGGGGGGTTAGGTAAGGAATCTTGAGTTTGGATGTGTGTATATGTTGACTTGTGCATGTGAGCATATGGGTGAGTGTTTCTGTGAGTGTAATCAAGTGGAGGCAGTTTTTGCATGAGTGAGTGTGTTTGTGTTTGTATGTGTGTGCAAGCGGATTCCTTTGCTAAAGTGATGCAAAGGCCACTAGGAAAAATGGTTGTGTGGTCAAATGCAACAGTGCAGTGTATGATTCAGAGAAATGTTAATGATCTGATTTATTTAGTTATTTGCTTTTGATTACGGGAAATATTACAGTTGTACAGGTGCAAGGTTTCATAGAATTGTTCTCTGATGAAATTTGAGTGGCATCTTACATAACAGTGTTTTATAGGTTTTGGTGTTAGAGAGCAGCAGTGAATGGTGAAGGCTGGGAGTGGTCACTAAGAGAGGCAAACAGAATAACTGATTGGATTCTAACAAACAACCACAGCAGTATTATCACATCTAAGATGGTTTCTGTGGCTGAGGATTTATTAAATCTGGTAAGGGTGTTTATGACTTGAGTAAAGTTATAGAGATTGCAGAAAGTAGTAGAGACATTTGGTGTAAAAAGGGAGTTAAATGGATTGCAGGTGAGTCTGTTAATATCTGCGTCTCCCAATATGATGGTTTGATGTGGAATATTTGAGGAAGCCCAGGAAAGAATATCCTCAAACATTGGAATGTTGCTAGTCTGGTTGGATGGTGTGTAGAGGGTGATAATGCAAATGTGTTTGTGGTTATTGAATTTTAGGATGGATACTATCATTTTAGACTTACTAAACTGTAGGTTACCTGAGGTACTGGATTTGGAATGGTATACAAACAGTGGAGTTCCCACAGCCTGATGCAGTGAATAGTGTTTGTTTGTATATATATATATAGATATATATACAAGAAAACAAACCATGTTAACAAGTTCACAGTTACAAACAGTAATTATCTTGAATCCAGCATTACATAAATTGCTCAATTCCTGCTTTCCCTTAAATGTCACTCTTCCACAAAAACATTATTCTGCATGTATTGTTCCCACAATTTCCATTTTTTATGTGTAATTTGCTCCTACCCTTTTCTAAAGATCCCACTTCCAATTATTGTATCTTCGTTACAATATTCACTACTTCAAACCCAGCTGCTTTAGATTTTGATTTCCATTTTCTAGTTTTTTTTGGCAGCCATCAGAATTAAACTTAACAAGGCCTTAGTGTGTCTATGCAACTCAGATCCTGTATCCCAACTCCAAAAATAATTTGCTTAGTTACACCCATTTGCTCACCCAATGTTTCCATCAAAGTACTCTGTAGAGAGTTTTTAAAATCTGCCAACTCATGACACTGTCAGAAGCATGTGTACACAGTTACTCCTTTCTTCCCTATCACACTTCCATTTGCCATGTACCTGAGGAAGAATACTTTGGAGTCTGTTTTGGTCATAAAAATACATTTTCAAACACTTCCAAGCAAAAATCCTTAATCTTTAAGACTTTGTTGCATATTTGGGAAGCCATACATATGTCCTTCCATTGTTTCCTTGTGATTTGCTTATCTAGTCTTTCTTCCCAATATTTTATAACCTCCACTAATTGATTCCTATAGTTTATCTTGCAATATTTTATATGTACTACTAATTATCCCATTTTAACAGCAGCTTCTGTTCCAGATTCAACTAAAAACTCTACCACAGCAGGTCTTTCACATAGGATTTTCTGATTCCTTTCTCTTTGTCTATACTCTGATATCAATCCCTGATAGGGGAAGGCAGTCCCAAGCCTGCAGTGCAAATGTCTTCTTGGCCTCTTTCCATTCTAACACCCTTTCGTCTCTAGCTATTTGCTCTCAATATCTTCATTTTTCTGACAAGTTTTCTCATATAAATTCCAGCTTCCTCTTGCTTATTCTCTGTACCCCTAATGGCAGTCATCCCTATCAGCAGAATCTCCCTGGTTAGTTCTTAGAATACTTTCTGCTACTTTTTTAATATAATATTTTTCAGTCTACATGATGATCTATGGGAGTGCATGTCCTTTATGTATGATGCCTTAGACAGACTGATTCACACACATTGGAACATGCAATGTCTTGTCTGGCATGCCTGCCAGGAGTGAAGAGCCATCCAGGGAACCGGTCATCTGTTACATCTACAGATGTTAGCCATCACAACTGTGGATGAGCAAAATCCTGGTCCAGCAGTTCTAGCACTACCACAGCAGCATCTGTCATGGAGGTGTCTACTCCCAGGTGAGGTCATTCCCATGGTCATGGCCATTGTTATGCTGGCACATCTCCAAGCAGATGTTGCTTTAGGTCATACATCTAGCCAGTGTCATGGTCATCCAGTGCAACTCCTGGCAGAGTATATTCTAATGGGTGAGGGCATGTATGGGATGCTGAACCAGCTGACAAGCATGCCCTGGACCTGTCCAGTAGACCAAGCTACAGTGCTGCAGCTACTGCTGAGTCTATGTCACTGCAGACCCACACTCATACCACCATGGCCCCACACATCACACACCTCCACTAACCCCAGCCCTTTTCTACATTAAATTCCCCCATACCTGTACTAACATTTCATGAAAAAAATCACTTTTTAAATTCATACCTCTCAGCACTCACACACTTCACTATGAAAGGCATATACTCCTGTACTCTGTTCTCCTCTCATGCAAATATTGATGCTAAGTGTGGCCAACCTATGCATGGGTAATCCCAGCCTGGTGTTGGTTTTGCATGTATTGCTTTATTGTAGTGTATTTTCTTAACTGTTGTAGTGCAACCTACTGCTCTTTGCTTGTGCAACAGCATACGGTGCCTACCTTCCTATGGCATGATTATCCCCTACTGCTGGCTCCTTCTCTGACTCTTTATCTGACTCTGCCTCCACTGCCAGTTGTGCTGTGATTTGCTGGTGTTACATGTTCCCACATTGCTGTAATTTCTTCTTTCTAATGTAATATTGTGTAGAATTACACACACAGACAGTAGTTTTGCATATGTGGTAGGGTCATACTGCGGGACACCATCAGATTAATCCATACAGTTAAAGCATAGATAGAGCAGCCCAAACACACATTATACTGCTTATGGTTTGTGATTGTGCATGGTTATACCCATGGTCTGTTGGATTGTGTGGATTTCTTAATGGCTGTCATGAGACAGGATTCCAGTTCATAGCCAAGATCACCAACAAGATACCCCTGTGGGAAGTCACCCCTCCCTCACAAACCATTAGTACAGATCACAGGTGTGCCATATGTTTAAATTGTGATAACTGCCTGGGTGGCCTGTGCACACATTGTAGGTGATACCCTGTATGTTACATACCACCTTGCAGTTGATGAAGTGATACTGTTTTCACTTCAAGTATCTCCTTCCTAGTTCAGCTAGTAGGGCTTTTATTTCAATGTGGGTACAGTCTAAGACTCCCAGTACCTCAGAGAAACAGGTTACATCATAGAAATCCCACATGGTGTTGTCTCTGTCCTCCAGGGAACATGGGAACCACATATGCTCTCCCACATGCTGAAGCATGACATCGAGGAACAAATGGAATATTCTCAAGGCAGATGCCTGAGACACTCCCACTGTGTCCCCAGTTGGTTGCTGAAAGGTCCCTGTAGCTAATTTACATCAAGCAACACATACCTTAGTATCCACTGGGATAGATACTCCACAACTCAAATGTGGTTACAAACACGACTAGTACATTTCCTCAATTTCTTGGATGGTGTCCCTAACAACACAGTAACAGTCCACAGTGTCACTGTCATGGGGCCATGAAATGCTCAATACAGGTGAATGACTCTGTTTGTCTGAGGGTGACATTGCTCACCATAATGTGTGGCTGCAACAATAAGAGCCTTTTGCAGATACACACGTATAATAGCTGTGACTACTCTTAATATTACTTTGAGACTTGCTCAATCTGAACACAAGCATTCAGCCTAATTCTATTAGTCAGTGGGTACAGCTCCATTGCATGTCATTTAAACATTTCTGAATCACTCTGTCATCTTGTTTTGCCTCATTATCCTATAGTATGCTTCATTATATAGTCATTAGCATGCAGTGTGACTGAGTATGCTATTTGGGCTAGCCACATCATGACATTTGGTTTTCTGAGTTGCACACACTCTGCATGTGGCTGTTAATCATGCAAATTTGCTTAGTACGATGCAGGAAAGTTTTCTGGATCCATCCCCATATTTCATTATATATTCATGTCATAGGGTTATATGATGTCAGTTTTAGACATCAGTTTTTTGAACTTCACCAAGCTTGTAATTGTGCTTTTGATTTGTGTAATGCACTCGCATATGTTTCAAATTTTAATAATCAGAGATTTGCAACACGGACATAAGTACCCATGGAATCAGTTTGCTCTTGTTTGCTACATAAGCAAATTCAAGCCATCTGCTGATCTCTGCAAAACTTAAGTGGAATTTTTCACTGCGTGTTGCACTTTTGAACTGCATTTTTTGCCATATCACGGATTACTTTAAACTGTTTTATTTTTAATTGTTGCACTTTGTTTGCTGTAGCATAGACTGGATTCCAACCTGCTGAATCTGGTTCTGTTTGTATAGCTCGAGCAATAGACCAGACCATCTTTTGTTGGAGAGGGTTCCCCTGTCCCCTGGTGGCAGGAGTGTGCAGTTTGAGCTCATCTTATTGGATGTTACTGGGGTGAGGCTCAGTTTTGAACATTGTGTTGGTTGGTTTGTTTAAATCAGCTTGCTCTCATTTTCTACATAAGCAAATCCAAGCCATCTGCTGAGCTCTGCAAAAGTAGAATTTTCACTGTATATTGCACTTTCGAACTGCACTTTTACAATAGGAGAAATAAATTGCTGTCTAAGAGTAGGAAGGAACAGTCTGAAAACTGGAAGCACTCTCTCTTCAACTTAAGCAAGCAAAATAAGACTCCTAGTGAAGTTCTGCAAAGCTAACTACAAATCCAAATTAGCTTTCCTAACTAAGGATAACCACAAGGCATTCTTTAGTTACATCGATAAGCTCAAAGGTAAGGCCCAGATCTGCACTGAACTCTTAGTTAATGGTATCATATATGTAGAACCTGTGGATATAGCAAACCTGCTGGCTAACAGGCTCAGTGAAAACTTCACTCCCCTGTCCCCCACCACATATACCCCAAAGAATCCCTGACACCTTTCCCCCACCTAGTATCTCCAAGGAACAGATGTTAAATGCCCTCTCCAAGGCCAAAAACGCAGTCTGTATGGCCAGACAACATCCCAAGCTGTGTTCTACATGCGTTAAAACAAGAATTAGCATCAGCATTGAGAAGGCTTTTCAGTCACAGCCTAAGCACTGGCTTTGTCCCAGTGGAATGGATAAAAGGCTACAATCATCCCTTTGCACAAAGGGGGGGGGGTGCATCCACAGATCCCGGGAACTATAGACCCATTAGCCTGACCAGCCTTTTCTGCAAGGCCATGGAACAAATCATCCTGGACCTTATTAACAAAGATATAGGAAATCTTCAAATGCTCGACCCCACCCAGTTTGGCTTTGTTAAGGGGTGATCATGCCTGTTAAACTTGGTGGACTTCTTTGAGGCAGTGACTAAATCCCTAGACAAGGGCAAATCTGTACATATGGCCTACCTAGACTTAGCCAAGGCCTTTGACACAATCCCCCACTCAGGCATCACTGATAAACTCACCCAGCCTAGATATCAACCCATATATTGTCAGGTGGGTTGCAAACTGGCTCACTGCTAGAGCTCAAAGTCAAAATAGGGGACTCCACCTCCTTCAGCAGACCTGTAATCAGTGGTGTTCCACAGGGATCAGTTCTGGGATCCCTTCTGTTCAGAATCTACTTCTCCAATATACAGACTAAAACTTAAGGACTTTAGCTGACAACGTTAGCTGATGACTGCTAACTGGGAGCAATCATTGAAACCCCTAGTGATGTCAACAACCTGCAAGAAGGTCTTATGCTTACTAATGACTAGTGCCAAAGTCATGGTCTTAAACTTAGCACAAAAAATGCATCCTCATCCCCTTTGGCTAGGGTGATGTTCCTCCAAACTACCACATCAATAGCAGTATCCTAAGCACACAATCACCGGTGAGAGATCTGGGCACACAGGTGGACAGCAACCTTAACTTTGATCACCATGTCTCCACAGTAGTAAGAAGGGTATTTTATATTGCTTATCTCATAAGTAAGTGTATTGTCCCCAGAAAAAAGAGGTTATAACCCCCCTGTACCCTTCCCTTATCAGGCCAGTAATAGAGTACAATGCTCCCTTTGGTATGTTCCTTTCCAATCACCTGCAGCAATTGGAGAGACCACAAAGGTTCCTTACAAAGAAAATTCAGGGTCTTCAAGATCTGTCCTATGCAGACTGACTAAAATCATTGTCACTTTACTCTACTCTGTGTTGTACAGACTGCTCAGAGGCGTCCTGTGCCTTGCATATACAGCAATCTCTGATCCAACTTTAATGGAAATGCTGAACAAGTTAAATGACACATGGGTCACTCCTTCAAAGGACCTTAACCTGGTTTGTGACATCAATAGAACTTGCTATAGAGACAGATTTATCGCACAGAGTTTGCCCCACCTTTGGAACAAGCGTCCTATTCATGTTAAACAAAGCCCCTCTTTGGCTGTGTTTAAGCACAATTTGGACGATTGGATGGGTAACCAGAAATTCTCCCTGGGGCTCCACCTGTGTCCCTCTTGGACAGTGGCAGTAGGTGCTGATTTTAGTGTCTGCTTGAACCAGACACTCTTGGGAACATGGGTTGAACTTCACTAGGCTTGTAAGGGCCCTGGGGCTGTTAGCCTACTAACCTCCTATGATCTTATGATTATTCTGTGGAGAGGGTAAAAAAGAAGGAAGATGAATTGTTTGATTTAAGGACAGATCATTAGCTACTTTGGGCATGAAGGAAGGATTAGTACAAAGAGACACCATGATCTTATGAAAAAACAAAAAGGTGGAACGGCCATGAATGCTTAGAGTTCAGACACCCTCTTGGCTGAAGTAAGAGCTACTAACAGTACAGTTTTCCAAATAAAGTGTTGCAAGGAAGAGGAAACTGCAGTATCAGAAGGAAACCGAGTCAATTTCTCAGGAAAAAGATTAAGGTCCCATGAAGGAGGAATAGGTTTATTTTGGGGCCTAATACAAACTTCAAAACTAGAAGCTAGTGGTGGGTTCAAGAGGCAGGCAAGGAAAAATGGCCAACAAATGTGCTTTATCAGCTGAATTGCCAAGCCAGAATTGAGCAACTCCCACAAATAAGAAGGGACTGTAGAAATACCCACAGAAAAAGAGTCCAGGTCATGCTTTAGGTACCAAATAGAAAATCTCTTCCATTTAACCACATAAATTTTCTAATAGTAGGTTTCCTGGCCTCCTGCAATACCTGAAGTACATAGTCAGAGAACTGCTGTCTTAAATGGGGAGGGGTTGGCACAATGGTTAACACCTTTATCTCACAGATAAGATGCAAGTTTTGATTCTGACCTTTGGTTATTGGCTAGGCTTGTAATAGTCTGCAAACTGATAGCTTAGTATTTACCTATGAGTTTATGAACCTACAGAGGAATCAAAACCTTTCCACCCTGGGTATTTAAGTCATTAATACAACACCCTTAAAAGTTAATTTACTAATCAGAGAAGTCATGTGGATAGCAACCTAGCCTTCAACCAACATTTGTGCAGGGTAGTAAGAAAATCCAGTTATGTTGCTCAACTTATAAGCAAGAGCTTTGAGTCTAGGTCCAGAGAGGTCATCACGCTACTCAGCCATCATCACACCCATCATAGAGTATAATGCCCCTTTCAGTATGTACCTGATCAGACACACCTAGCAACTAGAACATCCTCAAAGGTTCCTTACAAAAAAGTGCAGGGAGTAAACACAATGTCCTGTGCTGATTGCCTGAAAGCCATGTCTCTTTACTCAGTATCATATAGACTTCTGAGAGGTGATCTTTGCCTGGCATACAGGGCATACCTGGACCCTGTTTTGATGACCCTTTTGCACATCCACTAAACAAACAGCATCAGAAGTACTAGATTAAAACACCTAAATTTTGCTTGTAACATAAATAGGGGATGTTTGAAAGACATATATGTTTCTCAGAGAATTCCCATTCTCTGGAACAGGCTCTCTATCCATGTGAAGCAGAGTTCCCCCATCCCTATTTAAAAGAAACTTGGACCATTGGATGGGTAATCAGAACTTCATCTCTGGTTTGGCTCCTGTGGCTCTGATGGATGGAGGTAGTCAGTAAATCACCACCTGTATAAATCAAATTTGTGGGTCAAATTTGGGTTGCACGGCTAGGTTTATAAGGATCCTGGTGGTTGTTAGCCTAGTGTACACCTATGAACCTATGGACCAAAAGAATCAAATGAAGGATGGGGAAGTGAGGGCAAATGAGAGCTCCCTAGTCCTATGTAAGTAGATGTATCTAGTGAGGTAACTTGTGATTATTGCCACTGGCCAGATGGAAGAGAAGCGGGAACCAGTGCTGTCTGAGCCAAAACGGAGTCACCAGCAAGATTTTGGGTGTTTCCCACAAAATCTTGTGCATGTCTTCTGGTAATGAATAAAGATGGGGATAAGCATACAAAAACATTTACTTCCAGGAAAAGGACATGGTGTACACTTTCCAAGCCAGAGGACTTGGCTTTCTGAAAGAAAAATCTATGAAGTTGTCTTCAAAGGGGAGGCAAAGAGATCTACTTGAGAAGTATCTCACTGATGAGCAATGTCTAGGAGCACCTTCCTGTGAAGCATCCATTCATGAGGATCTGCCCTGGACCTGCTCAGAGTGTCTGCCATTTTGCTCCGAAGGTATGTAAACCACCTGAAGAGTCAATTAACGGTGGATTGCAAAATTCTAAGCCTGAAGAGCCAGCCTGCAAAGAAGGTAGGACTTTGGGCTTCTTTGCTTCTTGATATACCACATGACTATAGTATTGTTTGTAAAAATCCTCAGAAGGCCAAGGATCCAAAGGAGAGCATGGGGGGCCAAAATTAGAGCTCTTGTGTCCTTGATGTTTTTATGATCTGCCAGATAGGTAGAAGACCAAACCCCTAGACCTTGACATTGTTGGAGGAAACTCCACAACTCTGATCCAAAACATGCTTGTACATTTCTTGAATGAGAATAGCAACCTCAAAAGGCAGGCTGGGATTCTGAGAGAGCTGATGAAGCCACGAGTGGAACTTGAGCTTGAGGCAAGGTAACAGAAGAATGGTAAAATCCAGAGGATGGCAGTGCTGAAGCCTGATGGTTTTGAGGTACCACTGAAGCTTCCTCATATGGAGTCAGGCAATAGAAACCATAGGAATGGTGGATACCATGAATTCTAAAGCTTGAAGGAATTCTCCTGCTGGAAGCACTAAAAGAAGAAAAAGGGATTGAAACTAAGCTGTCAAGGTCAGGACCTTGAGAGGAGGCAGCAGAGCCATCATTAGTAAAGTCTGAATCCTGCAGCCTAGAAAAACCTAACCTTGAGAAGGAGTCAGCACAGACTTTGTAAGTTCATGATGAACTCTACATTTTTCAGAAGATGTATTGTAAATTTGAGATCCCAGAGGATGACATGCTGGGCACCCAATTGAAATATCAGGACTTGACATGCAGGGTGCCGATATGCTGAAAAAAAAGACTGTAAACACAGAAGAGAAGCTTTATCCTTAAAACTTCTTCAAGCCCTCTCTGCACCCCCCCATGTGGAGAACAAGCACCCACACCTCCTGAACTTATATATACCAACTCAGAGATTGCCATACCTTGAAGAAAAGGGGAAAATAACCATTTAGGATAATGGAAAGCACCCAATTATCTATGGCTATCCCTTGCCAAACAGGAAAGAAAAGAGTCAACCTAAGGGGAAAAGGAACCTGGCCAAAAGGTAGAAGTGACCCAGTGTCAGACAGAAGCAGATTTGTTACGGAAAGAAGGCTTTTGAGTCTTGGAATCCTGAGAGGATTTATCAGAAAAAAAATTCTCATGGAAGATCTCTTACACTGAGAAGGCTGTTTTGGCTCTCTTTGGACAAAGGAAGATTTAGAGAATTTCTCTGGAACCTAGGAACAAGAGACAAAAAGATCTGATTCAGATCCTGCATGACTTTTTCCTCATCTTTTAGTGACTTAAACAGCAGCAGAGCCTAAGATATTCTGGTTATCTAAAGGAGAATCCAGGAGTTTTGACTTGATATCATCGGGAAGAGCCTATAAGCATAACCAAGAGTACCTTCTCATCACGGACCCTGATGCAGTTGCCCTAGAACAACCATCAGCAGCATCTTAACTGCACTTTATAGAATGAAGAGTCATGTTGGAAGCAGGACTCAACAGGGAATTGGCAGAAGACTTTGCCTCAAAATCAGGCAAATCTGTCAGAATACCCCCAAGCTTAAAGACTGAAAAGCCAGCACATACCTAATCATATCAGTCTGGTAGTTAATGGTCCTAAAAACGAAAGTGGTAAAAGTATGTACTTTTTCCCCATATCAATCCATAGCATGGCTGTCCTTGCCTGAAGGTGTAAGCTTAGAAGCGGATTGCAATTTAGATGGCTTGTCAACAGCTAAGGAAATCACATCAGGGTCAGAAGGGCTTTTATACAAACATTTCTGGCCTTCAGGGACTTTGTAGAACCTGTGAGGCATTTTTTTAGCGGAAGGTTGGGAATCAGGGGTTTGTGAAGCCAAAGAGGAAGTGTCCAGCAAAGCATCCAACACAGGGGGGACTGGAGAAGGACAGGGTGAATCAGTCTGCGAGAGCTCATTATGCCTCTTTTGGACACCAGAAAACAATCCCATTTAAAATGTTCCATTTTATATACCACATTATCCCCAAAGGACAATTCTTTCATACAGGAATCTGGAGAAAGACAATAATCTTTCTCAGATCCTAAGGCAAGAGAAGAATGGAGCTGAGAAGAGTAAGCTAAGGACTCTTCACCAGAATCTCAATCTAACTCTTTAGCAGAAAACTCAGACTCCTTATGCCAGTTAGAATGAATAGATTATCAAAAAACAGAAGAAGGGAAAGACAAACTGTGAGGAGGCTTTAAAGCCACAAGAACAGTATAAAGGACCTTTGTGAAATCCTACCATTTCTTGTAAGGCTCCTTTGCCACATAAGCCACATGCCTGGTATTATGTTTCTTTTTCAGGAAACATCAACCCTAACAAACCTAGGAGGCTCAGACTGCTGTCTAGATTCAATAAGAGTATGAGGGACTTCCTTCCTAACTAATATCTGGGGAATCCCCCTATGCTTCTCTGATATTATTAGCCTCAGTTCCCCCTCTACATCTCCAGCAGATGTAGACACAGCCTCGGCAGATGTGCAAATAGGCAACCCTGTGTTGGCCTCCAACAGGGTCGTGGCAGAGGAAGCTGATGCCAGCACCTAATGGCACTCTCCTCTGGTTCTTCACCCAACCCGATGGAGATGTCCAGAGGAGACTGGACAGTAGCAGATTCAATGCACGCCTTCTTACACTTCTTTTCAAGTAACAGCTGAATGTTGTGGTGGGAGGACTCTGAAGCCTTGGTACCTTGGACCAAAAGCTTCAAACTCTGATTCTGCAGGTAAATACAAAGGGACAACAGACAGACAGCTGCAAAGAGCCTTTAGAACAAACTCCTGACAAATCTCACACTGAGTATGGCTGTGAGTAGCACCAAAGAAAAAATGCACTTGTATGTATCTTTATGGGAAGTCTGCCTCCCACATTCACATTTTACCTTCCCGGATGATATGTAAAAAAATAAAGGTACTAAAGGAAAAAAGGAAGAAAAAGACCCCAACAGGGCACTTATCTTGTCAAGGCTCAGTAACTAAACCAACTTGGTGAACAGCCTGCAGACCAAATTCATAGAAAAGTGTTCAGACTGGCAGCAAAGAAGTTCTGAGAATTAGGCACTCATGTCACTTATGCATCGTATGCCTTGGACATAGAACCTGGCACCTAGAAGGAGATAATGCTTTGTTATGCTGGCTGGATGTTCAGCTGCCGTCAGCAGGACATCCTATTTGTTAAGAATACTGCAACAGTAATAAGGAAGAACATCTTAACTTAATCATAGATTACTTCTTTTGTCTTATCTTTCAACTGTGTTTGATTTTTCCTCACATTTTTACCCTGTCCCTTGTAAATGTTTTTGATTTTTCTGGTAAATTACTAAGGATTATAGTCCGTCAGTAATACCAGACATTCAAGTTTCATGTTTTTTTTTTGTTCAGAAAAGTACATGTTGATGCAAAGCACAAGCTAAAATAAACCAACCATTGCATTAGTAAATGTGCCTGCTACATTTTGTTTTCAGTTTATACGAGGCGTCTGTTTTACAGGGATACAACTAAGGTGATATGGTTTAGCCTGATGTGATGTGCTTTAGATATAGTATTTTCATATGTCTTATGGAACAGTTGTCATTAAAGAATATATTTAATGTTTACTGAATGAAAGATGTCTGTGACAATTTACTGTTTCTTGCATCAGAATTTCACTTTAAAAAAGCTGCTATGCCTCTTTTATTATATGGTAATTTTGTATTAGTTGCTGTTTTTTTTTTTCATAAAAGTGACTAACAAACTAATGTTGTTGCATTTTATGTTTTATATATGCTTTCGTATAACATAGGGGAAATGTATATTGTTACAACTGCTCACACTGCAGAACAAGAGGATGAAATAACCTTAGAGGAGGGAGATGAAATTGCAGTTATCCATAAACTTTTGGATGGTTGGTGGGTTGTAAGGTAAGTATACCACTCTTCCATTTCTTTAAAATATTATACTGGATTTAAATTTGATAAACAATTGACTTCACTGAAAATGATCCAACTTTTATAAAGGTTAGACATGGCTTTTAGAATACTCATTTTCTGTGTCACTTTATATGCTTCAGAAGTGCATTCATGATGTTTGATGCCATATCCAGAAAGCATTGGTGCCTGGTTATGATTTCTCGAAGGTTGGCACACACAGAGGACAGGCCTCATGTGAGCAGTCCCACAGGGTAGTTGGAACTCTGTAGTGGAACCTTCCTCCTGGGAGCCTTGTGGTAGATGGAGCCAGGAGACATAAAGACTTGTTCCTGGGTGCCCTTTTGGTTATACACAAGGAGTTTTCCTTCATGGGGCATTTTTTTAGCCTAACTGAAGAGAATGAAACTGTGGAGCACCCCAGGGATCCTCCATGGTGGTCAGTGACTGTTTCCTGTTCTGTATATTTCCAAACAAGTTCTACTCCCATGTCTCCTAACCAAAGAGGGCCTCATCCAGCAGTGGCCATTCAAACCTGTCCTTTTTTTATCCTTGGAGTGAAAGCCTGAACCACACCATACACAAAAGACACATTACTAAGTTTGCTGCTTTAGCCACAATATCAGCACAGTTAAAGTCACAGGTGACTGAGAAAGCTCTCTGAAGAAATCATCAAAAGGGTCTTTTCTAGAGAGACTTTGACCACAGATTCAGGGTTTCTTTTAGCTTTTCCAAAAATGATCCAAAGCAGAAGACTGGATCTGGGAGAGATGAGACAGATAGTTAAGTGACCCAAAATTCAAAATGTCTGAGAGCACCCTCTGTCCCACCATTTCCATAGTTCTTGGCTGTGTATCTGGTAGCAGTAAAGTAGAAAGGTGCTGCCGTTTCTGGACACTCTGCTGCACTAAAGATGCAATATAGACATCTGTGCTTGGTATGCTTAGTCGGGATGTTGTTCCACTTTACATTGGAATATGTATGATATTGCACATTCCTTGGCATGGAGGGAGCTGAAGCCACATGCTCCTTTGCTGCACAATTTCTTTCCTTCTGGTCAGGTTCCACTAAAGATATAACTCAGTGTTCTTCTTTTTTGTCACAAATATTGGTTTAGCCTCTTTTGGGAAGAAGGCACAGGAACTACAGGCTATACCTCAGTGTAAACTGTCAGACTACCAGGAACCACAATCAGAAGACTTTTTTTTTTTTTAATTGGTCCTCAGCTTTGGTTTGAGGGGTGCCAGTCTAGGAACTGTCAAAGGTACATTATGTCTTAGTTATGTCTCTGAGCTGAGGTCTTATCAGGCAAGGCAAAGGAGGAGGCATAAATATGCCAGAATAGGAGGGCCAAGCCTCCTCAAAAGTATAACCTGGGCCAGCAAAAAGCACAGTGTGGAAGGAGAGGATTCAGAGTAATTAACTGCCACAATAGATGAAAGAGAAGTGCTTGGGACTGGTGGGTGAATGGGAAGAAACCTAGTGCAGAGACAAGCTGTGTGCCAGAAAAAATCCCATCTTAGCCCAGAAGGGGCAGCAATGCTCAGGGCAGCAATGCTCAGTCCTTTGTTGGAAAGGAATGTGTCCGTAATTGTACCCTTCATCTAAAATAGGGGAGCATCATAGAAGCAGAGAAGAGTTGTAGTTGTTCAGGTACTGGTGTCACTGAAAATGAGCAACAAACAAAGGTGGCTTGAAGCTTGGCTGAATAGTATTGTGTGCAGTACAAGGAGTCTGGGAATTGAAAGCAGTGTGCTGGAGGGGAGGGTGGCCATTGCTTCTGTAAAACAAATATGGATCAGCACAAGATGGGAGGATGTGAAGATGTCACCATATAGGTTGCTAGTCTTGGTAAAGGACCAGTGGTAGTTTGCAGAAATGAGGGCAACAAATGTGAGATATGAAAGAAGTATAAAAACCATGCTGTGAGGTCAGAACATATTCAGTTTGGCTCAGAACTTAGAATAAACATGAGTGCAGTTAAGGTAGAGGTAGGGTTGGGGGGAGGTGAGAGTGCTGGTGGAAGAATACAGTGTACAAACTCCTGAACATAGTAAGGGAAGAGGATGAAAAACCCACATAAGAGAATGTAGGTATGTGGTAAGGGAGTATGGTTATATTCATGGGAGATCTGAATCTACTAGGAACAGCCTTGGATCATTCAAGTATGATGGTAGACAGGGTGAGGAATGATTGAGGTCGTGAACCATGACGATTTTAGTTACGTAGTGTGGGCATATACTTGAAAAATCAGAGTTTAGGATGCAATCCTTAATAAAGCAGAAGATGTTCTGAGAAGGAACAATTAGTCATCAATGATTACATCAATGTTAGATTCAATGGGGAGAAGAATAAGAGACCAAGGACAGAGATGGTGGTAGATTATGATGTGCTGGAGAAAAGGCTCACAGATAAAGTTAAGGGACTGGAGGCAAACAGAGGGTGATAAGTTATAAAAAAGGGGTCAGGAAAGGGGTGTTATGGAATTGTGAACAAACATTTTTAGAAGCTTCAGAAATTGGGAAAAAAAAGATAAGCAGAGCAGTTTAGCTACATAGGAATGGGAGTTTAGTAATTATTGCAAAATGGACAAAGAACAAAAAGATGGAAATAAGGGGCACAGAGTTGGAGAAGGCACAGTAAACATAAGCAAGCAGAAGGATGACAAAGATGGTGAGAGCAGTAAAGGCACAAGCCAAAAAGGGCAGCTAGCAGACGGGATCAAAAGCTTAAGCAAAGACTTTTTGTGGATATTGCAAACAAAAGGGATGGGGCTGGCCAAGCAGTATAAAGATGCATGGGAGATCACAGAAGAGAGGGACCAAATAAAAATACCAAATGAATACTTTCAGACTTTAATAAAGCCAACTCCTCTGACATAAAGAGTAAAGTCTTAGCTATGGCCCAGGTGACTTGGGTATGATGTCTACCGGAGCTGGCAAAGGAGGATAGATATGCCCATCCTGGAGTAAGAAGGCATATTAAGGCCATCTAGTGCCACAATGACTCACAGGTCAGCTGGTAATGCAAAGAACATCCCAAGGCTGGGTATTCATTCACAAGTTGCTTCAGTGGTATCCTTGATTGCAAGTGCATGAGAATATGCATATGCACAAGAAAAGACATGTGGTCACTAAGTGATGTGGGATGCCTGTCCCCCTGTCAAGAAAGAGATGTTAGGTCCTGTAATTCATGTCATCATAACCAGGATGCCACCCTTCTGGCTGCCTGAATGATGACCCTTCCAGATGGCTGTTGCTCTTGTATTGGGGATACCCAGTATGGAAGAACAAATAGGCTGAAATCTGACTAGGAAGAGGCTTGATGATTGTCAGGTACAGGGGAAAAAATGAAACTAGAAAAAAATACTTTATTCAGTCGTCACAATGGAAAAGCATTTTTAGACAGCATGTTGATATACAGTTTCAAGCCCAGAAGGAGCATTTAGTTTGACTAGATCCAGTTTAATGGCTGTGTTACAGGAGCACCTAATAGTGGACTACCAATATACTTAGTCCACCTCAAGAAGGTCTTTGACTCTATCCCTCACAAATGACCACTCGGAAAACTGCAGGAGTTGGGGTTAGGTCCGAGACTGAGGAGCTGGATTGTGTATAGGTTGGAAGGCAGGACATGGTTGTTTGGAGTAGGAAAGTGTCAGGAGTAAGGAAAAGTGACTAGTAAAGTACTACGGTGGTCAATTGTGAGTACAATATTGTTCTGTGTGTTCATTTCAGGCATATCTGAAGGAACAGAGAATGGGATCAATCTCTTCAAGGACATTTAAAGATAGAAGTACCAGTGAAGGTTGAGGAAAGATTATAGTAAAGGATTTTAAAAAGGCTGACCAAGGGACAGAAGAATAGCAGTTATAGTTCGCTGCACACAATGAAAAGTACTCACATGAAATGCAACAATTCTGGTAGTGAGTAGCAGTGGGAGGGGGGTGGAAATGAATGACTGTTTATCACCCCTGGACTGGACCACTAGAAGCAGGTTGAGAGGGTAATGGTAGCAGTGAAGAGAATGCTGAGGTATATCCTCATGGAGATCTACTCTCACATTACCAGGCCTTTGCCAGGTGGCACACTGAGTATTGTGTACAGTTCTAGAGGCCTTTTAGGGAAAGGGACTTCAGGCTGTTGAAAGTCCAGAGGAAAACTACAATAATGGTTTGTAAGATGGAAAGGAAAAAGGATGCAACCAGAGATCAGAACTGTGCCTCTTCTCACTAGAGAGCAGAAGGGACTAGGAACATAACATGGGTGCACAAGGTGATGTTGGGAAGATATGAAGGAGGACACTCTGACCAGAATTTATAGGAGTAAGGGCACAGGCATCAGATTGTAGGGACTAACTGCTCACTAGAACTACAAAAGTAGTTCTTTAAAGAGACTGTTACAGTGACCCATGCACTAGCTACTAGGTAGAGAAGGAATCCACACAGGAATTCAGGAATGCATAGGATAAGTGGAAAAAGCAGAGAAGAGCAAGGATGAATGGATGTTGGACAGGTGGAATGTTAAATGCACTTAAAAAGATAAAAGGATGAGCTACTTGTCTTCTGCCATTCTTCCATAAAACAAGTGAAATGTAATTCCCTTCTCATGAAGAGGTTGAGGGAGATAAGAGTCTATAAATACAAAATATTTTTTAAGAGACAGAAGGTTAAAGAAAGCTCTGCGGCAAGGATATGTGGGCAACCAGTGTATGATAAGCACTTAGCAGAGAGGCACATGAGTTCTGGTAGTAGAGTAGCCTGCATGGGTGTCATAGTGTTCCCTAAGAGTGCAGTCTTGCACCTGCAGCAGTGCAACTCCTCTCACATTAAACAGTGCAGTAGTGTTTGGTTTATAACATTATCATTGAAGATCAACAGACCATGGCGATAATGACCAGAGGTTACCTAGGGTGAAAGATCAAGTCCCTCTCATTTTTCAGATGTCGAGATTCATTATAGTTATACCCAGGTAAACATAGTTGAGGTAGCCTGTTTCTATAAATGAGATAACCACTTTATTTGTGAAAGACTGCCTTGATTATTCCACTAACTCTTAAAGATTTTAACTTACCAGTTTAATTTTATATTTTGTGTAGACCCACATGCACATACAATATGATATAGACCAGGGCTGTATTTTTCATTGTTTACTGGGAAATACACACAGGACTGGTTTCAGCTGTGGCTTATAAGATTTGGTGTGTTTAAATGACTTGCTCAGAACGTCACTACAAGTAAGTAGAGGTTGTAGTGCTCCAGGATTACAAAACACATGTTGTCTGGAGTTTATTAGATTACCCGCTAGTCTACCTGAACATTGGTTTAGGACAGACTTCACAGTTATAGACGAGTGATACAGTGGATATAAAAAGTGTACACACCCCTGTGTATATCCAATGCTGTGGAAACTTTTTTGTACCTTTCTCCTGACTGATACCTTTCAACAATGAGATCCCTTTGATGCTTTGTAAGCTCTTTGTGAACCATGGTGTTTGCTGTAGCAGTTAACTGACTAATGTCAGGAAAATCCTACTAGGACAGCTGAACTTTATTTGGGATTAATCAGAGTCTCTTTAATTGATAGCAGGTGTGTACCCAAGAAGAATGAATGCTGTAATTAAATCAAAAGGTGATTCAACAAAGTATTAGTTTAAGGGTGTGCACATTTATGCAACCAGCTTATTGTACATTTTTTATTTTTTATATTTTTCCCATAAGATTTGTTTGTTTTTCAATTGAATTGTACAGGTTATAGGTCACATTAAAGGTGGGAAAATTTTGAAATGATTTATTGTGATCTCATTTTTTATATCACAAAACCTGGCGTTTTAACAGAGGTGTGTTGTTGTTGTATCTTTCGGCTTTTTCCCAGTTAGGGGTCGTCACAGCAGAATTCCGGTCTGCTAATGATTGGTAGTTGATTTTTACATGCCAAGTTACCAGCCCTGACGCTCAACCTTCAACGAAGCTACACACATTCACGCATGTCCTCCACACAGAAGACGTTCTAGCTGAGAATCGAACCGGACAGCATCTTACTGTGAGGCGACAACGCTACCGCAGCACCGAGGTGTGTACACTTTTTATATCCACTGTATACTTGGCTGATATGTTGTATAATAAACCAAAATATACAAGGTTCCATCCAGGCACATAATCAGTAGAATACTGCTTCAGATATACAAATGGGATCCTAAAATCTAAGCTCACCAGCAGACAAAGGGCAGGATGGTAGTGCACCAAAGGAGGTGGTACATGGACTGCATGTACAACACAAGACCTCCTAAGCACACATACTGATGTACAATCCACAGTATCTCTGTCATATCTTAGTTCATAGGTTCATAGGTTAGTACTAGGCTAACTGCCCTTGCAAGCCATTTTAAGCCTAGCCAATTATCCCTTGTGCGACTCAAACCCTGCACCTTGTGTTTATAAGGTAAACACCTTAACCATTAGGCCACCCTCCCTCTCAGCTGTCCAGAAGTTTGCAGAACATCCCTGATTTTTCTCATATTTTTGTCCGGTCTCCTCATGAAAGTTTTTGTTTTCTGATAAATCACTGGGGATTACAGTCAGTCACTAATGCCAGACATTAGAATTTCATAGTTCTTAGTGTTTAGAAAATGCATGTTGATGCAGAAGCTGTTGTTCTATTACATTTTTAAGTGAATTAGAGTAACATTTAAAAAACACCCCGATTTTGGGCGTTTGTCCCCCAATTATTTTTAGTATTGTCCAGAATTCTTGAGCAAAGAAGTTGAGAGAGATGGCCGACTTATGCAGCACCACAGTGCAATAAAAGGGGACTGCAAACAAGGAGTAATGGCAACAGAGATTGTGACAATTGCCACAGAAACAGAAAATATATTCACACAACACTGCATGCCTTACCATGCTTATGTGCAATGGCATTAAAGCTGATTCCTTTCCCTTCACCCAGTGACCATTAGGGCAGAGAGAATTACAGACAACAAAATCTTTGTATGTTGGCATGGAGGTGTAGACTGACAGAGACAGGTATCTTTCCACAGGTGTTATCTGTTCGACATGTCCATTTCCCATCTCACTTAAGTTCTATGTTCTGTGTTGTCTGCATGTAATACACAGCATTATCCCAAAACCTAGTCCATAAAATGTAGCATACAAATGACAAGTGACTTTGGATGACATACATACTTCTGTGCATCATTTCATAGATTTATACTAAGCGTAGGGATAGAGGCGAGGACAGATTAATTCCCTATGGATAAGCAATCATTAGCATTGATGCAAGGCATGAATTTACAGTTACCCATGCAGTCACAGAGGTTTGCTTTAAAGCATGATATCCTCCTGCAGATATGTTAGCCTTCCCTCACATTTGGAAGTGTGCTTCTTCAATGGTTAATGTGCATGTAAAGTAGTGAACACATCCATATGCAACTAGCATTGCTAAATTCATGGTAATGTCAGCAGCTATAACAGCAGTACAGTGCAAAATACTACACAGTGCTATAGGACACATTTCAAAGAAATACTCATTTGCATACTTCATTATTTCTGTGTTTAAAACTTCTTTGCATCTCACTAATCTGACTCAGTTTCCTAAATGAAGTCATTACTTTGCTACTTTTTAAGCATGATTGGTTGAAAGTAATTGAATGGCTCCATCAGGGAGTTCTATGGCAGATTACAGGTGCTGCTAAGAAAGAGCAGTATAAATTTGTAGAAGAGCCAGGCTCGTTTCCAAAACACTGGTAATTGACACCCATTTGTGGAAACAAGTTTGTTTTCTTTCTGAAATGCTAGTGATCAACACTCATTTGTGCAATCACTGGTCTGCAGCTGGCTGACTTTTCAACATTAGGTTGAATTGTTGGATTACTGGGGATTTCCCTTCCCCATGGTAATGCGACCTTGGAGTTGGTATATAAAAGTAGCAGGGGTGTGGGATATAGCTCCCACATCAGAGAGTGCAGGAGGGGCTTAACCTCTTGTATGTAAAAAAACAAAAGAAAACTTTTTTCTGTGCATTTTTTTTTTTGCTTCTGAGTACTGTTCATATTGGGGAAGTTTTCTAAGTTGGATATGTCAGTCTATATTGAAAAATGTTCTGGATGGCCCATATTTTAGGTTGGAATGACCACCACATTTGACAAGAGTTAAAGAATATTTCTATGCAATTAAAATGCAAAATGTTAATAATGTTTTATACACTCACATCAGGATTTGTGTTAAGTATAAGAATTTTATTTTATTTTTTGTCATAGATCCTTTACAGTTAGATTTAGGAGGGGGGGTTCAAACTAAGTTAGAAATAAAGGAAACTGAATGGCAGCTTAAGTTACAAGCTGATTATAGTCCAAAGTTAAACAAGTCTATAAATATAAAATGTTTTTTAAGAGACATCAGGTTAAAGAAATAATGGATGTTAGATAATAATGTATTATTGTAGCTTATACAAGTTTTTATATGAAATTAGGTGTATTAAATTACTAGATTGTCACCTGATGAGTATTGTGTTTAAAATGGTTTGAGCAAACTTGAATTTTTATTCTGATAAAGTCTTGTTGTTTTTATAGATGAATTGTTTTAAAGTTTGGTGTGCTTAATAAATTGTTTCATGCCAAGTCTACACCTTTGGAGTGTTTGGTGTTGTATGGTTTATGGTTATTTAAGTGCATCTTTTCAGGAGGCATTTTTGTGTTATTAATATGTGTATAGTTGTATAAATGCTACTATAAGATGTCTTATATTCGATCTTATTCTTTTTCTCATAGTTTTATATAATGAATTGCTGTTTCCCACTGCCAACCCCTGTAAACAAAGCCAGTGCAACAAAAGCCCTCACTTCACAGAGGGTTGTATTAAATGTTTTTTTTTTTTTTTATCAGAGCTTGTAATAATGCTGCCTTTTTATTTACAGTTGGTACAAAGTTTTCCTGAAGGTCAATGGGTTATAACTTAACTTGAAATTTCATTCTCAGGGTCGGTTTTTGTAATAGGAAACAATAATCACAAGGTCATCGCTGTACTTAATCTCTAATAATCTGTACTATCTGAAATGTATGTGGCCGCACAAATGCAATGAGCTAATGATTAATGAAGGTAAATTCCCACAAACTATAGTTGGTCTTTTGCCAGGTAAAAATGCTTCCCTTCCAGCCTTAGGATGTGTGCTTTATGAAACCTTTAAAGTGACATTTCAAGGTAGCCTATCAAAATCGAAATCCATTTCCTGTGGCCTCCAAACCTTATGCTGCATTGAAGTGACAATTTCACAAGCTAAATTTAATAAGTTTCTTGTTTCTGCATTTGTTTTATTTAGGAGGTGACACACTAAGATTGAGTTAAGTGTCAGAAATAATATATGTACAATGACAAATCTGATTAAAGCTTCACGCAGCAGTCAGTCTGTCTGTCAGGGAAGTAAATAGTGTGGGAAGAAATAGCCAGGGAATTGCTATGGCTAGGCTTGTATAGGCCCTAGGGCTAATAGCCTAGTACCAACCTATGAACCTATTAATCAAAAATGAGAGCAACAATGTCCTCCAAGCTCATAGTCAGCACCACACACTACACTGCTCTAGATAGTCCCTTCAGAGATGCTTCATTATCCATCACCAGTTGTCATAGGGTGAGTCACAGAATCATGATCTGCACTGTACAAGGCCAGTGCAGAGAAAAGTACATAAATAGCAGCTATCATTTCAGCCGTTTCAGTGAAACCTGTGCAGTATGGCTGCAAAAGAGATGTGTCACTGCTCAGCAAGCAGGCATCTGGCACTAGGTAGTTATAATAAAGATTGCATACTATGGGTAACAGTGCTAATGTCATTAGAACAGATTACATAACATGCATAACATTGCAAATGCAATCTTGAGATGGCTATACTGTGTTCCAAGTCTGTCTACAGAAACTGCATTGTATATCTTTTACAAAGGTTCATTAGTATGAAGTCTAGGTTCTCCTGTTCGATTCTTGGCTGGAGTGCCTTCTGTGTGGAGTTTGCATGTTCTCCCCGCGGTCGAGTGACATTTAAAAACATGCAGGTAGGTGCGTTTATCAATGTTGGGCATCGGGCTGGCAACTCAGCACCGTAAAAATCCACTGCTAATCATTAGTGGACCAGAGTTCTTCTGTGGTGACCACTAACCGGGAAAAGCCGAAAGACATCATCATTAGTATGAAGTCTCTCATATTACAGCAGAAACACAGCTTGAGATCCCAGCAAGACTTGCAGCTTACTCACAAGCCATTCCTCCAAGACACAGACATACAGTTTGTGTGTTCACATGCATAAACGCACGCGCGCGCACACACACACACACACACACACACACACACACACACACACACACACACACACACACACACACACATGGCACACGGGTTAGAGCAGGTTTCCATCATAGCGCTACTGCTGCAGTGTAGCAGTACCACAGCTACAACTCCATGCTCCTGTAAGCTCTACAGAAGACACTCCTTCTCATTAAGGATTCATAATGTAGTGGGGCTGCATGCTGTTTTTGTTCTTGGTAACAGAATAGGAAATGCAAATGAAATGCAAATGAGTACTAGTATGCAGGGATGGTTAATGAGCACAAGGAATTTCAGTAAGTAACTTTATTGCTTTTTTATTAATTTCTGTGTAATAAGTTAGCAATAGTCTACACTACATATAGCTGCAATTTGCTTGTAACATTTATACCAAATGTAAGGCTGTGTGGGCACAGAGGCATCATGTCAGTGCAGCTATGCTTTATAACCTGAGCACGCTACAGTCCCCAGCAGTACATGTGCTGTTTATAGTAAAGATACACAGAGCAGCCATGTTTTGTAACCTGAGCACACTACAATCCCCAGCATGCCATGTGTGCTATTTATAGTAAGGGTTCATAGTGCTGCCATGCTCTGCACCCCTCCAGCAGCACCTTGGGTGTTCTTGCTTTGTAGTTGTAGCCTAGATCTTATGTCTAGTATCGTAGCACAGAGGGTTAAGGCTATGAGCTGCTAATTAACCTCCTCCTGTAGTTCTGTATCTCACCTCAGCCATTTCACTTTATATTTTGTGTGACTATGACAAAATCATTAAACCATACTTGTCAAAAGGTGATCATGCCTGATGGATCTAATTCATTTACAAAATGTGACCATGCCTGATGGATCTAATTCATTTACAAAATGTGATCATGCCTGATGGATCTAATTCATTTACAAAATGAATAAGACTATAAGTTCAGCTATGGTCATATTAGAACGCTCCAAGTTTTATGACATACTGTGGTGCACAGGCTGCAATGATTTGTGACTTTCATATGTTAACCTTCTGCCCAATAATCTAAAATAGTGGGTAGTTGTAGGGTACACAGTACTGCCCTGCTGAATGCCTTACCATTCAGTTGTCTAACCTGCTTCCCTGCCCTTCATTGTGTTTATACTGGACAGGGTGCAGTATGGTCAAGTTCAGCTTGGCATAGCTGAACTCTTTGGTCATTGTTTTCTGTAGGAAATGACTGCCACCAGAGTTTCTGAATGCACCAGTAATTATTATTTTCTTGTGAGAGAGAGATATCTCCCTTTAGAACCCACCCCCCACTTTCCTACTGTGTTACAGGTGACACAGGATACCCCCTGGAGCCCTGGTGGATGATGCTCATGCAGAACCTACAAACATGGCTGAACAGCAATGTAACATCATCCATGCACAAACCAGAAGTATTGTACAGTGTGTGTTTTTGGCATGCTGAAATTCAGTTCTACTGCTTAGACATATCTGGGGAATAACTATAGTAAGTCACCCCTACTGTAACCTGCTAGCTCATTGTCACATGGCTCATCCAGTATAACATGATTCTTCAAAAGCAGGCAGGCTGGTCAACATCTCCAGGACCATCTGCCACTACAGCAGCAGGACCTATTGCAACCACCACCACATCTACCAGTAGCAGCAGGGATGGCAGTGAACAACAAACAGTTGTAGCAACAAAACAGACACACAGCCATTGTTGTGCTCAGTGTGTGGCAGTGCAGGTGAAGTGCCAGTGTGTAATCTGCCTCTATGGGCCCTGACACATACACAGTGCTAGTGAGGTGTCATGTAGAGCAAAATTATGCACCCTGTACTAGCTATAGGCTATGCTGGACAGTATGTGGCTGAATCATACCATGCATCAGACATTTTCACTTTTACCACTCAGAATAGAAGGTGGTGAACATGTGTACTGGTACCTTGAGACATATGAACACATGGCTGACTCCATTACCGGGGAGGGGACTACTTGATCAATGGATGTGGAGACTGGAAATCATAATACAGGGAGATAATGTTGTCAGAAATAACTTCCTTGATTATGTGATTGTGGGTGCCACTACAGCTCCATGCAGTGTGACCACTGCAGTGGAGAGTTTGGGTGAGGCATTAAGTGACTGAGCAGTATGGCCCCTGCACTGTGTGATGCCATTGCAGGTCCAGATGCCCAATGAGATGTATACATAATACGAAAACAAAATTTGCCACTGATTCTAAAGACAGCCACAAAGCATTCTATAGCTATGTCAAGAATCTCAATGGCAACATTCAGATCTGCTCTGAGTTACAGCACAATGGCACTAAATATACAGAACAAACTGATATTGCCAACATCCTGGCAACTAGGTTCAGTGCTAACTTTACCCCCCACCCCCACCCCCTAAAGGGCCCATCTCAATACCAGAAGAATGCAAAGTTCCTGTAATCACGGCTGCACAGGTAAAAAACACACTCTCCAAAGCCAAGACCACAGCACTCATGGGGCCTGACAACATCCCAGGCTGCATTCTACATGAACTACAGAATGAACTAGCACCCCAACTAAGCACCATGTTCAGTCATAACCTCAACTCAGGCTTTGTGCCCACTGAATGGTGCACAGCGATGGTTATCCCAGTCCACAAAGGGGGAGCCACTATGGACCCCAGGAACTACCGCCTGATTAGCCTAACAAGCCTGGTCTGCAAGGCCATGGAATGTATCATCATGGAACTTATAAACAAAGATATTGGTAATCTCCAAACTCTGGACCCCACCCAGTTTAGGTTTGTAAAAGGCAGATCATGTCTCCTAAACCTGATAGACTTCTTTGAAGCAGTCACCAAAGCCGTAGACGAGGGTAAGGTGGTTCACACAGCCTGTCTAGATCTCGCCAGAACTTTTGACACCATCCCCCACTCTGGAATTACAGATAAACTTACTAAACTAGGTATAAATCCCTGTGTCACAAGAAGGGTTGCCAACTAGCTCACTGACAGAACCCACAGACCAGTAACAAGTGGAGTACTGCAGGGTTCAGTCCTGGGTCCTCTTCTGTTTGGTATCTACTTTTCTGAAGTACAGGCTAACACAGAAGGTCTTTGGCTAACAAAGTTCACAGATGACTGCAAACTAGGAGCCATAATCGAAACTCCTAATGATGTGGACATCCTACAAAAGGGCTTCATTGAGACAGATGCCTGTTGTCAAAGCCATGGCCTCAAGCTCAATGCCAAAAAGCGCATTGTCATCCCCTTTGGTAAAAACTCTGTACCTATGAGCTACCACATAGGTGGTAGTCTACTTAACACCGAAAGTGTGATAAGAGACAACAGCCCTTTTGGTAGGTACCTCACAAGACATCTACAACAACTGGAAAGGCCACAGAAATAACTCACAAAGAGGATTACCGGCCTCAAACAGATGCCCTACGCAGACCGTCTCAAAAAACTCCAGCTTTACTCTGTCACATATCACCTACTCAGAGGCAATCTCTGCCTAACATACAAAGCTATGTTAAACCCAGAGCTGTTGGACGTGCTTCACTTAAAGAAATCCTAATCCCTCTGAACTGCACGCTCTAGGGACCTAAACCTTGTCATCACAATAAACAGAACATGCTGGAGGATAGATTTGTGTCCCAGAGACTTCCCATAGTCTGGAACAAATTACCTATCTATATCAAACAAAGCTCCTCATTAGCCCTCTTCAAGAAAAATCTTGATGATTGGATGGGAAATAGGAAATTCACCCCGGGGATCACCTCTGTGGCTCTGTTCGACAGGAGCATAGGAAAATAATTTTCTTGGGTGGCGAAAGCCAGAGTACCTTTTTTGCTAGGCTTATATAGGCCCTAGGACCAATAGCCTAGTACCTACCTATGAACCTATACATGGAAGAACTGGTGGAACAGGACCTGTGTAGGAGGTTCACTCAAAATAATCTGCCCTAAGTGACTCTGAGATGTGACTAGCCATGGCATTGGTTTTGATATATTGCTAACTAAGCCAAGCCAAGGCAGGACTAGACTGTGTTCCCTCTAGTGATCATCCTCTTCAGCCACAGTGGGTATACACATACCCATGCCATGAACGACATTGAGATACAGGACAGATGGCAGGAGTGGATACCATCCTCATGAAGGTGATCATAAATGCCACATATCCAACCACTGAGAGTACAAAGCCAATCATAGCATCATCCCTGGACTCCATGACCTTAGAAAGGCCCAGGCCATGCTTGATCACATTCGCCTTAAAGCCATACACAATATGTATCAGTTGCCATTTCATTAAGTATAGCTACTGACTGTGCCCATATTACAGCCCTGCACATCTTGTGGTTCCACCCGAGAGCTACCCGTATGTCAAAGGTGGGCTGTAATAGTGGTCAACACTGTAAAGACTGCTAACCTGCTAAACTTGGCATATATAGGCATCCTATGCACTGCACTTTTCTGTTGCTGCAGGCCCATCACTAGGGCCAGTTATAGTGGGCCCCATCCAAAATGGCACTACTCCATATTATGCAGTTCATTGAGGTGTGGGCGAGGTTACATTGTCACCGCTAGGTAGAGGGTATAGGCCTACCCAAGAGGGACACCCATAGTCAATTTGTCCTGAGACTGAGAGTGAACTTACTTGCTGGCTTCACATCAGATATTGACATGGGACTGACCTCAGCCTGTTGTTCTGGCCTAGGCTGTACAAGTGCCACTGTATTTACTTGACCTGTAAATGCAGGATATAATACATAACTCTGATACAACTGACCTTACAGTCCCTCGTGCCCCATGGTGTGCATGCTAATGACAGCTGGATTCGTGCAGGCAAGCATGAAGCACTTACTTGTGTTGGCAGTTTTATGTCTGTATGCCCAATGTACCTGTGATGTACATAGACAGCAGTTAGTGTGACCACCAAGGTGTCATTTAGATGAGAGGACTTGTATAGCTCACGCAGTAAGGATACTAACCTGGCTTGTCTCCATGTTGGATATATGGCATCTGTCTGCTCTCAGAACCCAGATCCATACCCCATTGTATGATTCCTCTTCTCTCATCATCACCGTGCAGGGATACCAAAATGATTCTTCCATAATGAGTGTTGAATGTGACAGAGAGCCACTCCCTGTCATTGTCCTATCTGTTGCTATGTTGTATACCTTGTTTGAACTCTATCATACACTATCATTTACATGCTTCTGACATTGATGTATGGCATGGTTCTTCCCACTCATGTCATTGATACCATGTACCACTGTTTCCCACAGATTATCTCACAGATGCTAGAGGGATCCCTCTCTCCTCAAAAGGCATCACCCTCATATCTGTAACAAGACACCATTTCTATGCAGGGTTAAACTTAAAAACCTTCCATCTGCCCCCTGGAGAACATGCATATAGGTAAGGGGACAAGACAGCATAATATTGGGAAGTTCTTGAGTAGATAATTTGCTGAATTAATATAATGACAGCAGGCTGCCACATTAGGGCATTCATGGGTTACTCAGGGATGGGAATCACATGTTTTGGGCACAGTCTCCTAAAGTTCAACAGTGTATGTAGAGGGACAAGTGGACCCATGTGTCGCTTATCTGGTCAGGATATAACAGACGAACATTCATGGGTTCTATTCAAGCAGCTTTATTTTACTCAAACACATCAGAAATGAGGCTTTGTAACTTAAACTTAAATAAACTTATAAACAGACTTGACTACCACACTCATACATGTTAACTCTCTAGCTATTCTCTCAAAATGGCACTGCTGCTTGCACGTGCTCTGTATTTATATGCACGTGCTTACATCTGGAAATGCTTCTTAAAGGTACATACACATGCTCTGATCTACATCCTCCCTCTTTGAGAAACAGTCCATATATGAAATGACAGTATTCAGTGGCATGCAATTTACAGAAATGATCTTTTAACATGCAGTTATACAGAACTAGTTATATGACATGCAATCATACAAAATCAGACACATATAAAACACTTATATCCAAGTCGCTGTGTATTTTACACTAGGCCTGGAAATACAACCTGATCTTATAACATAAAAGTCAGAACTGGATCTAGCAATAGGGACTGTCTTCAAGGAATGTTCAGCTTGGGCGACATCTGGGACCTCATCAGGAATGGAAATGGATACTGCGACACGTTCTTCGGTATGAACATTGTCTGGGTTGCTCTGAGATCTGTAATCTGTATCACAGGTACAATGCTACAATACCGTTTCTGATACTGGAAGAAGATGTCTTTGGTTTCTCCTGTACTCTATACCCTCTGATTCCACTAAGTAGGATCTCGACTTGGTACATATACCTCTCACTTGACAAATTCGATAAAAGCCTTTTGCTGTTTGTATCCTCACTGTCTCTCCTTCTTTTAATGGACAAAGAAATCTGCTCATTTTATCATAGCTGGACTTCTGAGAAGAATACTTCTTAAAAAGTTGGGCTGTGATTGCTCTGTTGTTTTTAGCATTAGGCACCAACAAACTATAACTGATAGGCAAGGTTGTTCTGGTTTGCCTAGATAAAAGTCTCTGAACAGGCGAGCCTAGTTGGATGTCACTGGGTATATTTCTGAGACTGAGTAAATTCAAGAAGATATTGGTATTGTCATGCTTTGACCTCTCTAGTAATTGCTTTGCACTATGTACTGCATGTTCAGCAAGGCCATTTGACTGAGGATATTCAGGACTGCTGGTAACATGGATAAAGACCTACTCTTTAGCAAATCTCTGAAAGAATTAACTAGTAAACTGAGAACCGTTGTCAGAAATAACTTTGTGTGGACTACCATGGACTGAGAAATGTTTCATTTTAGTAATAATAGGACTGGACGTTAGGTTAGGTAGCAAATCAATCTCAAATCAGTTCGAATAAGAGTCTACCAACACTAAGTAATGTTGACTGTTCCATTCAAATATGTCAGTTGCTACTGTTGACCACAGTAGTTCAGGAATTTGGCTTAGCTGAAGTGGTCCTTTTTGCAAATGTGGCTTAATACTGTTGCACACTGAACAAGAAGAAAGCACTTTATCAATGTCCTTTGTTAGAGAAGGCCAAAATACTAGTCCTCTCGCTCTTCTTTTGGTAGAATCGGAACCTGGGTGACCATGATGCAAAATCTGAATGTATTCACATTGTAAGGCAGTAGAAACAATAACTTTTTGACATTTGAAAATTATACCATCTTCCATAAGCATCTCATCTCTGTATGGAAAGTAAGGTTGTACTTCTGGCAGTACACAGGATTGCTTTGAAGGCCATCCTACATTGATGAAGTGGTTGAGCTTTTGCAAAATTGGATTAGTCTTTGTATGATCTCTTAGCTCATCAAGTCTCATGGTAGAAAACGTATGCACCTCCATGACATCAAAGTCTAAATTCTCTGCATCAAGCTGTTCCATAGTATTTCTGGGCAATCTGGATAAGGTATCAGCCAGATAAAGAAGTTTACCTTTTGTATAGACCATTTTGAAATTATACTTCTGCAATTTGAACATCATTCCCTGTAGTCTTGCTGGAGCGGAATGTATAGGCTTATTTAGAATAGTAACGAGAGGTTGATGGTCAGTTTCTTTCTGGATTGCTCAGCCATAAATATAATCATGGAACTTCAAACATGCAAACATAATTGCCAAAAGCTCCTTCTCAGTTTGAGCATACTGCATCTCAGTTTGGGTAAGAGTTCTAGATGAATAGGCAACAGGTCTGCCCTCTTGAAGAATAACTGCACCAAGACCGAACTTTGAAGCATCACAAGAAAGAACTACTGATTTGTGGATATCATAGTATCTTACTGTAAGAGGGTTAGCAGTTTGCTGTTTGAGGTTATCAAATGCTCTCTGGTGGTGTTCTAACCATGACCATGCAACTTTTTTGTGTGTCAGCTCTCTTAAAGGTGCTGATAACTCATGTAAGTCAGGGATAAATTTGCCCAAATAGTTACCCATACCAAGAAAGCGCTGTAAGGCTTGGACATCTCAAGAATTGCTGCTTCCTTTGAAGGATATGGTCATAAGCCTGTACTGGTAAATAAATGATCTTCATAAGTAACTTCTGGTAGTCTGAATTTGCACTTCATAGGATTGAGCTTTAAATTCACTTTACATGCTCTGTCCAGAACTTTCCTGAGATTTCTGTCATGCTATGCTTCACCATTACCTCCAACCAGTAAATCAATTATTATCGCACACAGGTAGCCTGAAAACATTTGCTCCATTGCACACTGAAAGACTTCACTGGCAGAATTTATTCCAAAAGGCATCCTAAAGAATCTCTATCTACCAATAGGGTACTGAATGTAGTCAGTAGTGAAGATTGCCATCAAGCATTACTTGCCAAAATGAACTCTCTGCTTCTAGGACAGAAAAAAACAGTGGCATTTAGCATGAGGGTTGCAATCTCCTTGACTGTACGCATAGGATGATTAGGTCTTTTTAATGCTTTGTTCAAGTCTCTTGGGTCAATGCATATTCTGATTTCATCTGATTTTTTTTTATGAGCAGCTACCATGGAAGATACCCACTCATTTGATTCTGTGACAGGACAAATCCACCTTACTACACCATTTTGTCTAACTGGATCTTGATGTTGTCCTGCATAGCTATTGGAACTCTTCTTGCTGGTTTGACCACTGGACTGACCTCTGGATCTACTTTCATGGAGTACACAACTGGAAGTTTGCCTAGCTTGTTGTCGAAAACATCAGCATACTCTGAGAAAATAGCATCAGTAAAGGTGGAACTGGGACATGTGCTTACATGATGGACTTCTTTGGCAAAAGAAAGCAGTTTCATTCTAACACTGTCTCTGAGACCTGACAATGACTGCACAAGTCTTCTAACTACATAAAATTGCAAGCTGTAACTGTTCCCAGCCGAGTAACATGAAAGCACTACTGAACCTTCGGTTTGAATCTCTTCACCTCCAAAAGCAACCAGCTTTGCACAATTGACAAAATTAAGTTGCTCACCAGCTCTCACTTAACCAATGTTTCTGCTGACATTACATTACACTTTGCATCCATGCCTACTTTGAGCTCTGTGGGTTTACCATTGATCAGGACAGTACAAAATAGTTCATTCTTTGCCAGTAAATCTAATGCATTAACCTTTTCACCTACCACTGATACACCATTTACATAGAAAGTAGTGTTGCAGCTCTCTACATGATCAGTTTGCTTTTTTGAGTGAACTTTCTTAATAACTGAATGAGGCTTGCTTGATTTACAAAACTTTTGAAAACTATTCCATTTTTTACACTTGTGGCATTGCTGACCAAATACTAAGCACTTCTCTCTTTTAGACTCATGGTTGGCTCCACAATTACAACAGTTAACAATAAGACTTGACTTGGGTTTTGCTGACTCACTCTTATACTGTACTGAGCATGATCTTTTTACTGAGCTAGCCTTGGAACGTGCTAGAAAGCTATGGGTTTTCCGTGTCACACCCACAGGGGGTTGCAGCTGCCATGTGCTTAGGCCTGTTTCTGCTTGCCACTTGTTGCTTGTGTCTACGTTTGCTCTGGAGACTGCTGAAACCACGCTTTTATCACTTGTAAGCATATTTATGTGCCTTTCTGTGAGCTCATGGATTTGCAAAATCTCTATGGCTTTGCTTAATGTTAAATCACTGTCACAAAGCAAAATCTTTCTCACTGTAGCACTATTAACACCACACACAAGCCTTTTTCTTTAATAACTCCTCTTTCATGTCACCAAATCTGCACATTTTAGCTTTGTTTCTCAAGTCAGTGATATAAGCTGCAAAGGTTTCACCTGGCTTTTGGTCTCTTGTATAAAATAAGTGCCTCTCTGAAGTAACATTTGTATAGGGGTTGAACATTTCTCTAAATTTATGTTTTAAGCACTCAGGGTCCTCCCTTGATTCAGGTGGTAGCACAATATGGCGTTTTTCCCCCCTCCTGCATATACGTCTGGTGCATACACAAATGAACGCTTTCTTTCAATAGCCTCTGACCCAGCTATGTTAAGCAAAATGAATGCCCTTGTACATGCATCTTTGTTAGAAAAACCTATTTGTATGAAAATATTGTATTCCTGCTCAGATACTCTCCAATTCTCTGCTATATTATTATCAAACACAACTGGACTAGGTCTACGAAATGCCTCTGCCATATCAACACACAGTAGTGAAGTTGCTTGAAATTATGTATGAACGTACACACATAAATAAATGATGCCAGAACTTTATGCCAGCACTTGTAATTATGCCCAATAGCACAACAAACTCTGAAATAATTGCACTTTGCCAAATAAGTCTCCGTAGCACAGGAACACTCTGAAATCACTGTACTTTATGAAACCACTCCTTATCAGTGTAAGAAATACTTTGAAATGACTGTACTTTGCGAATAAGCTGTACACAGCAGAAGAAGCTCAGAGTAAGAAACACTTCGAGATGAATGCACTTTGCAAGTAAACTTTGAAAATGGCAGTACTTTGTGAAACAACTCTGCAGGATGCAAGAAACACTCTTAAATGAAGGCCTTCTGCGAATAACCGCAGAGAGCGCAAGAAACTTTTCGAAATGGCTGTACTTTGACTGCACTTTGCAATATAACTGTACTTTGCACACAGAAAACTCTTTGAAATAATGGCATCGTAATAAATCACATACTCTGCAAACACTTTGCACACTCTTGAGATACTTCGAACAACTCTAGTTATGCTTTGAATGGCTTCGGTCAATGCAAAATAGTAGTTTGTGCCCAAACACAGTCGTTTCCTAGAGAAAAAATATAAGCAGCAGAACCACCACAGCTGAAGGCATCAAGTTTAATAAAAGATAAGCACTATCACGTTCTCAAATGACCACTTCATCAGAGCTAAAAACTATAGTTCAAGCAGTAAATTAAATACACATATTCAACCAATCACATTACAAACTCATAAACCAATAAAAAACATTCATAGTCAATAATTCAATTAATAAAATAACTTGCATCCCTTTAATGCCAGTTTTAAAGGGACAGATCTGTTCAAAGCCGGATATCTGTTTACTTGCAGCTTTAAAATCCAAGATAATTCCCCCTATTCTGTGTGATTCACTATATCACCTCCACTGCAATTAGGACATATATTTTGTAGTATTCTGAAGGAAAAAATATGCCCTTGATGCTCTAGATTATGTTTGGCTAACGCATTTTTAATGTTGCCTTTTCTAATATCATATAGATGTCACATACCTCTATCCTTTAATTTTTTTATTTGTTTTTCCTACATAGAAACTTGTGCAGGAAGTTACAGGTGGCTAGATAAATAACATTCTCAGTGCAACAGTCCATATAGTTATGGAGTCTGAATGTAAAATTTAATCTTGCATGCTTATAACTTTGTTCTTTAGAGATAAACCCACATATACGACAAGCCCGACAGGCATAAGTACCAACCCTCATGGATAAGGTATTCACCCTTCCTTTCTTCTTCATCATCCCCCCACATAATTGCCTCTTTTACTAAAAACATGCGATTGCCTTGCTCTTTAAGCTTAAGTTTGCCCTTTTATTGTACATGCTATGCCCTTTTAATCTCTTATCATGCTCATTATACTTTTCTTTTGCCTGTTTTACTCTAAATATGCTTGTTATGCAACTCAAAGATAATTCTGAGCCCCATATGAATAGTTTGGCAAGTTTTATCAAATGCCATGGTTTCAAACATTTCATTTAATTAATAATGTGGTTTATGCCTTTCATTTGCTTAATAATTCATTTTTGTTCTACTCATTTGATTAATAATGTGTTTTGTGCCTTATAAATGCGCTGTTTCATTTTCATTTCCTTTAGCTCATTTCTGGCCCTTTTTCATTTGTCTGTGCTCCATTTCACTCAACCTACTTAGTCTATCTTCACCTTCAGCTCTGCACCTCATGACTCAAAGAAGTTATTCTTTTAATCATGGTTCTTACACCATGTTGCTCGTCTGGTCAGGATAAAACAGATGAACATTCATGAGTTCTGTTCAAGCAGATTTATTAGATACAAACACACCAGAAATGAGGCTTTGTAATTTAAACTTAAATAAACTTATAAACAGAGTAACTACCATACTCATACATGTTAATACTCTGGCTATTCTCTCAAAATCGCACCTTATCCCTGCATGACAGAGACCTGGTTCAAGGCTCCAGAGAGCACCCCTGCATTACCAGGCTATAATTCATACTACACCTTTTGGCCACCTAACCTGGATCAAACAATAAAGGCAGAGGCATGTCCATATTCATTAAGAATATCCACACCTCCAGACTAGTTGCTCAGAATAATGCATCCAAGATTATCCAAGTGCAACTAACTCTGGGCAAGACCCCAATCCAAATTGTAGCTTGCTACAGATCCCCCATCATGCCCCAGGATTCCCACTCCTCATTTCTTTATACACTGGAAAATGTTAGCGTACAACCCAACACCCTAATAATGGGCGATTTCAACCACTCCACCATTAACTGGGAAAACTACTTGTGCACCAACTCTTTTGCTCAACATTTTCTGGAATTCATAAATTCCAATGTCTTGCATCAAATTATCCACACCCCCACCAGGGGCAGCAATATCCTAGACCTGGTCATTACCAACATGGTCGACCACTGTGCCACACCAGAGGTTAATTCCTCATTGGTCAGATCCGACCACAAGCTAATCACCCTAGACATCCATATCCCACCCCCACCCCATTAGGGAAACCACCATAAAAAAATTTCTCCAAAGCCAACTTCACGCTTCTTAAAACAGAAGTAGCAAACTTCATGACACCCATGCAGACGGACAATACAGGTACAACTGTTGAATCCTACACAAATGCACTTTATAAGCACTTACATGAGTGCATGGATCATGCTATCTCTAACAGAACCAAGATGCTATCCTCCAAAAAAGGAAGCCAATCTGGTGGTCCTCTGCCATAAACAAACTCTACAACAAAAGAAAGAAACTGTTGCAAAAAATAGTAAAATCCCATGTTTGGAGGAACTCCCTGGTCAGCCTCAGTAAGAAGGTGAGATCCCTCATAAAATCCTCCAGAGCTAGTTATGAAAACAAAATCACCACTGATTCTAAAGATGACCACAAAGCATTCTATAGCTATGTCAAGAATCTCAATGGCAACACTCAGATCTGCTCTGAGTTATAGCACAATGATACTAAATATAAAGAACCAACTGGTATTGCCAACATCCTGGCAGATAGATTCAGTGCTAACTTTAGCCCCCCCCCCCTCACCCCCTAAAGGGCCCGTCTCTATACCGGAAGAATGCAAAGTTCCTGTAATCACAGCTGCACAGGTAAAAAACACACTGTCCAAAGCCAAGAACACAGCATCCATGGGACATGACAACATCCCAGGCTGCGTTCTACATGAACTACAGAATGAACTGGCACCCCACCTAAGTACCATGTTCAATCATAGCCTCACCTCAGGCTTTGTGCCCACTGAATGGTGCACAGTGATGGTTATCCCACTCCACAAAGGGAGAGCCACAACAGGCCCTGGGAACTACCACCCCATTAGCCTGATGAGCCTGGTCTGCAAGGCCATGGAACGTGTCCTTATGGAACTTATAAACAAAGACATTGGTAATCTCCAAACCCTGGACCCCACCCAGTTCAACTTTGTAAAAGGCATATCATGTCTCCTAAACCTGATAGACTTCTTTGAAGCAGTCAGCAAAGCTGTAGACTAGGGTAAGGTGGTTCACACAGCCTATCTAGATCACACCAAGGCTTTTAACACCATCCACCACTCTGGAATGTGGAGTACCACAGGGTTCAGTCCTGGGTCCTCTCCTGTTTGGTATCTACTTCTCTGAAGTACAGGCTAACACAGAAGGTCTTTGGCTAATGAAGTTCACAGATGACTGCAAGCTAGGCACCATAATCGAAACTCCTAATGATGTGGACATCCTACAAAAGGGCTTCACTGGCACAGATGCCTGGTGTCAAAGCCATGGCCTCAAGCAAAATGCCAAAACGTGCATTGTCATCCCCTTTGGTAAAAACTCTGTACCCATGAACTACCACATAGGCGGTAGTCTACTTAATACCATAAGTATGATAAGAGACCTTGGGACATAGGTGGACAGTAGTCTCTCCTTAGATAATCACATCGCCACAGTAGTCAGGAAATCCTTCTACGTGGCACACCTCATCACAAAAGGTTTCTCATCCAGGAAAAAAGAGGTCATTGTTCCCCTCTACTTGTCACTCATTAGACCCATTATAGAGTACAATGCCCCTTTTGGTATGTACCTCACAAGACACCTACTGGAAAGGCCGCAGAAATACCTCACAAAGAGGATTACTGGCCTCAAACAGATGCCCTACGCAGACCATTTAAAAAAAACTCCAGCTTTACTTCATTGTATATCTCTGCCTAACATACAAAGCTATGTCAAACCCAGAGCTGATGGACATGCTCCACTTAAAGAAATCCCAATCCCTCCGAGCTACACACCCTAGGGACCTAAACCTTTTCACCACAATAAACAGAACATGCTAGAGGGATAGATTCCTGTCCCAGAGACTTCCCATACTCTGGAACAAACTACCTATCCATATCAAACAATGCTCCTCGTTAGCACTCTTCAAGAGAAATCTTGATGATTGAATGGGAAATAGGAAATTCACCCCAGGGATCACTTCTGTGATTCTGCTCAACAGGGGCACAGGAAGATAATTGTCTTGGGTGGCAAAAGCCAGGGTACCTTTTTGGCTAGGCTTATATAGGCCCTAGGGCAAATAGCCTAGTACCTACCTATGAACCTATGTGCTCTGTATTTATATGCACATGCTACAGCTAGAAATGCTTCTTAAAGGTACATACACATGCTCTGATCTACACCATGTGGAAATATTAATGTTGCTGTGTACCGCAAAATAATTCAGTATATGCTGTACTATATGGGGGTGCCGCCTGACAGTATGTGTGTGTTGGCACACATCCATGGGTGGCATGGAGAGGGTTAAGGTATGACAACATCAGTGTGTTTGGATGTTCCCTGCAGCCTTACCTGAGACAGGGGCACAGTAGGTTGGGTATGGAGGAAAGTCTACAGTTCTGGTTGTGTGAGGGTGTCTTTTACAGGGCAGCATATTCCGGAATTGTAAGGATACCATCACTCCAGTATGTAAAATATTGCCCACTCCCAAGTGCAGACACACAGGATACCATGGTGGTGTAACACAGGCTGAGATAGACTAGATGGGGATTGTTTCATTGGCCTGCCACCTGTGGCTAGGATTGTTTGTGTATAGGAGCATTATTTCCACAGTGTACAGCTGCAGGTGAGTGCTGTAGGCATGAGTAATACTATAACTACTCCTGATAAACACACTGCTTTGCTATTGCAGGAGACATTCCACAAGGAAAACTTAACATCTGTGTGTGACACTGATAGTATATCCCTTACCCCAGCAACCCTTCGATCCGAACTTGAAGACCAAAGTAAAATAAAAAGGTCAATAAAAGGTCTTCCAGGTTCTAAACTGTAGAAAGCTCATCCTACTAAACACATTGATTTCAGCAGTTGCAATATCAGTCACAGTTGCTGAAATGTATACCAACACTTCTCTCACACCTAATCAGCAGGTCTTCAGCACTGTTGGTCATTTGCACCTGCTCTTTGGTCCACCCAAGTTCTTGTACTGGTAATGCAGACCACTGCATACCTTCTGTAGGCTCTTTTCTAGGAAATTGCTGCTTCTGTGCTGTAAGTAAGTGATGAAAATGACTATGCTTGCTTATTCTTCCTTAGTGTGCGTTTTGCCATCCAGAATGGTAGATCACCCATAAAAGTCACTAATCTCTAGTAGTTTGCACTTTACTTATGCTAATGAGGTTCGATTCCACCTTTGTCTATAAATCAGTGTTTCACAAAAGAATGCCAGTAACATAAGGTAGAGCTACAGTCTGATGCACTTCTCTTTCATGCCATGCATGTCTGCCTGTGCTGTGCATGAACACATACATGTGTCATACAACTGCAAAGCACTATGGTGACTGCACAGAAATCAGAGCCCCATCAAGTGTATAAACCTCAAACTGCTATCTTGTTTTGCTATACATTTGTGGGGATGGCTGACCTTGCTAGAGCTCTACAGAAAGCATCTGCTTGATGTGAGCATGAGAGCAAAATTATGCTGTATTTCCTCCACAACCAGCTAAGGGAGCAGCTGTTGGGACCACATACAGGTCATTTCAGGAAGGTGGATACCTGATGTAATCTGGGAGACCTGCAGCTTAAGAAAGCCAACATCCCATGTATTGAGCAGTGTATATGATGACCTGTATCACCACAAACCTGACGCTCTCCAAGTATGGGAAGTAGAGGTGAAACAAGGATACTCCAAACAATATAATATGTATTTACCATAACTGCACAGTATAGTACTAACTTTACTACAGTTTTGCCTGTTTTTGACATCTTTTCATAATTCTCTCTTTCATTTACTCTTACAGATCTCTGAATAGTCCAGGTGGGCTGCTGTGCATCACTGTCTGTATGTTGTGTACTCTGTAGATATAGTCATTTTGATGTAGCACTGTCTTGTTTTGTGGGACAGAGCACTGAGCTGTGACACTGGAGAGTAATGGCCACCTTTTCACGCTTCATCATTGCATGTAACTGTGTTAGTTTAGCTGCATCTGCTTCAGTGCAACTAATTTCATTTGTGTAGCTGCCTCTGCTCCTTAATGCATAAATCAGCAGTGCACATTGTACTCCTACACAATGGGCATTTCTTCTTTGCTTTGCAAATGCTACAGTAGTTTAGTGTTAGGTGCTTGGAATCATTTAGGACTTCTGCTTACTTGCATGTGTATGTGGAACTGTATTTTAGCAGATCATCTGCATCTCAGTTACACCTTTTTTGAAATGTAATCACTCTTGTTTTTCATCACAGGCAGAACATAAAGAGAATACTGCTAGTGGCTGCAAGAAGCAGGAGACATCACAGGCACGGACACTGTCAGTGGCATCCTAGGTTCACTCCTGCCTTATATCTGCCATAACAACCTGGAGTCCTTCTCACTAATGTTACTTTTCCCATTTGTCTCCCTTCTGCAGGTTACTGTTTCACCAGATCTGCAAGCATGTCATCTGCCTCTTGCCATTGACCCAGCTAAAGCTGTGGCTGAGGCTGGTGACCAGACTGCAACGGCCTCATTGGAGAAGGTTTCTGGCCCATTCTGGCAAGTAGCTTGCCTCCAGTCACTGGTCCTGGTTGCACTGAAACTGGAGAATGTAGTGACTGCAACAGTTAGCTAAGCAATGAATCATTGGTTCACGATACAGCAACGCCTGTTGCAGTGGATAGCACACTACCCATACCAGCTAGCCCATGCTATTAGGCTATTGGCGTGGGAGTGGCCCTTGCCACCAGCCAGCCACCTACCCACACCCTGGACCACCACCTTCTGGGTCTTGGTAAAGTTCCTGTGAAGTGGTTGTCAGCTGGTAGCCATCTGTTCCCTGCCCCCCCACAGTCATTTGTCTACCCTTTATTTGACTGTTTCTTCTATGTCTCACCGACCCACCTGTGTATGTACACCTATCCCTGGTCATCTGTTGTCTGAGGTCCAGTGTGTTTGTGTGTGTGTATATATATATATATATATATATATATATATATATATATATATATATATATATATATATATATATATATGTGTGTATATATATATATATATATATATATATATATATATATATATATATATATATATATATATATATATATATATATATATATATATGTATATATATATATATATATATATATATATATATATATATATATATATATATATATATATATATATATATGTATATATATATATATATATATATATATATATATATATATATATATATATATATATATATATATATATATATATATATATATATATATATATGTATATATATATATATATATATATATATATATATATATATATATATATATATATATATATATATATATATATATATATATATATATATATATATATATACATATAGTGTATATATATATATATATATATATATATATATATATATATATATACATATACATATAGTGTATATATATATATATATATATGTATATATATATATATATATATATATATATATATATATATATGTATGTAGGTTTACCATCATATAGTCAGACAGCGTGTTCTCGACACTGTAAGTTGTGAAAGGAGTACTGCATTTGTTACGAATGTAAATAAAGCCGAAACACCTTTATAATTCAGCATTCGGATGTTCAACATTTGACCAGTGACATTCACACAAGTTGCACAATAGAACATCAGTACATTGCTCCAGAAGCAGGTTCAGGTACATTTACATTACTGTGGATATAACACAAATGGTAGTTGTGCAAGTAAAAGCTTTTTTGAGGATTGCAAGGTATAATGCAGGTATGTGACATATGAAGAGCAATGTATGAAATTATATGAAATGAAAGAAGTGAGTTATGTTGATTTCATTTAGTGATAATTGTAATAAATGTATTTGTTCCCAGATGGATGAGGTGGATAGTATTGAATACATGCCAGGGACAATTGGCAGTTGCTACAGTACAGAAAAAAGTCAGAAGGGACAAGAAATGTTTGTGGAAGGTTATCAATATTACTTGGACAAGTCCATGGATGTAAAGCACTACTGGTGTTGTGTACGTAAGAGTAGGTATAAATGTAAGGATCGTTGTGTGTCAGAGAGTGTTGCTGATGGACATAAACTGCAAAGAAGTACAGTACATTACCACAGGCTGGATCCTTTAAAATCGGAAATCAGTCAGGTTCGTGAGCATATAAAAAGACATGCTCACCATTCCATTGAGGATCCATGTAAAATAGTATCAACAGTGTTATCAACCACCCCTAGCATCATAGTAAATTAATTGCCAAATAGCAAGGCTTTACAGGAATGTGTCACTAGGATCAGGTATAAAAAGAAAGTGTCCATGTTCAAAGATTTACATTCCCTTACAGATCTCCATCCTGATATGCTTCTAATTAAAAATGGAACATTCATAATAGAGCATGGTGTTGCTAGTGATGATGGTATACAAACTGTAGTAATAACAACTGAAGACAATTTGAAATTGTTGTGCTCCTCTGAGTTCCTTCTAGTTTGATGGCATGTTTCTGATAAGTACAAGGGAGTGTCGGCAGGTGTATACTATCCACTGCCCATTAGACTTTACTGAAAGTAAAAAGATAGTACCTGTAATGTATGGTATACTTCCTAGCAAAACTGAGGAGTGCTATAATAGGTTTTGGTCTGTTGTCCTTTCATTATGTACTCGACACAGTTTAGAACTCATGCTGCATATGGTTATGTCTGATTTTGAAAAGGGAGCTGTAAATGCAGTGCAAACAAACCTGACTGGTAGTGTTTGCAAGGGGTGCTGGTTTCTTTTCTGCCAAATTATATGGTGACAAATACAATGGCTGCATCTGGCCAAGGAGTTTAGAACCAGTGTTACGTTTTCTAGTCTTTGTAAGAAGATACCAGCACTTTCATTTATTGCACCTGCTGATATCAGTGGAACATTTGCAGATATTGAAATGAAATGCCAGACAGTGGTCAAGCACTGTGTACATTCTTTAAAGAAAACTGATTGGTAGACCCAGGTGGTATGGCCTGAGAGGTACCATCTGAAAGCTGTCCACTGTCATTCGATATTCCATTTTGGAACCAACATGACACCTGTACAGTGGGTTATCCTCAAACACAAAACTCAGTTGAAGGATGGCATAGGCATCGTAGAAGTCTAATGGGAAAACAAAGATTATTTATGTTGGAAGTGTTACATGCCATTCAACTTGAGCAGAACCATGTGGAAGACCTCAAAAGTAGACATCTGTCTTGTTTGCCTTCATCCCCTAAATGGCGCCGGTTACATGATAAAGGGCCATGCTTTTCAAAGATTATTAGCTAGACGTGAGGAAATGACACCACGTGGTTTTGTGACCCTAGTAGAACAGCATTGCTCCTTTTAGTATTTGTGATGCCCGTGCCTAAGCCCAGCAATCAAGGAGCCTCAATCCTCACCACTAACACCAGTGAGGGGCATCTCATATAGGAGGAAAGGATAGCAAATACACACAGTAAAGTGCAATTTTCATTAAGAGCACAGAGAGATCACAGTCATTTCAGGGCTGGTCACTCCCTTGCTCTCCAGGTTCCCAATAAGACTCCCCACTGGCACAGCTATAGGGTCCAGATCTCAGCCTAGTGGGCAAGCTAAAACCTCCAGCACCCTCTCTGTCCAAACAGTGCTTCATGTCCCTGCCCAAGTAGCTGACACACACACACACACACACACTTGGAGATGATGTTATACAACTACACAGACACTCCTGGGGAAGGCTGTCACAGGTTCTCCAGCTGTACCCCTTTTTTCCCCAGACTATAGATAGTACCAGCTGCCACCACCCACTAATGTTTATCAGCTACTCAAAGGCCCTTAAAAGAGTTTCCAATTAATGCAATATTATTATCCAATTGGTAGTACAGCCCAGGGCTAAAGCTATTGAAGTGGCTTTGTACAATTTTACCAAAGGCATGCTTAAATTGTCTCTACAAAACAGCCACATTTGAAAGGGTTTAAAAATATTTGATAACAAATACTCAAAACGCAAGTCAATACTTTTTAGTACACAGTGCTAGTCAATAGTTCAGAGATCACAGAGAAATACTTAAAATAATTCAGTAATACAGTTCTGACATCACAGAAAAACACTTAGTCTGATCTTTTTAGTTTCTAGCTATTTCTAAGAGAAAACACAAGTCTAAGATAAACTTACATATAGAGCAGACAGTGCTGGTGAATTGGATGGTCAAGACAAAAACGCGTAATGCTCTCTGAGTCTCTCTGTTTTTAAAATTATATTCCTGGTTCACATTACCTCATTCTTCACACTTCCCTGGGTTCCCAGGCTAACAGAAACTACATTTACATTCTTTGCCTCTGGGCAGAAACCAGAGCAATAAAGGACATTTATGCATGCAAATTCTGGTCATTAACTCTGGCCTTAAAACAATAGGCAGCATGCCTCACTTTAGACTTACTGGCTCTGAGTTTTAACATCAAAGGGTCACAACATGTTTGACTTGGTCAGTAAAGTGCACTGTTACATTTTTTCATGTTCCACATGTAACACTATTTTACCATTTTTGACAACAAGCCTGCGGTTTACATTAATATGTACAGATGACAGAATTATCTCCAAAATTCTATCTGGCTAGGCTGGCAACCTTCATCTGTCTACACCCAATCTTCAGATATCCCCCCCCCCGTATAACTCAAGTTAGTTTTTCAACTGACCCTTGAGAAATGCTGCTTGAGGGAGTTAGGTTTATCTGAGTGTACCTTACCCCTTTCCCTGTCTTGAGAGCCCATCTGCATTGGCATTGCTAATCCCACTGCAGTGCTGCACAGACATATATGCTTGCAACCCCAGGCTCCATCTTAGCAGCTTGGCATTTTGCTGGCTGGCTCTGTTTAATGTCATAACAGTGAATTTCCTTCCTTACAGATAAGGCTGAAGTTTCTGCAGTGCCCACACTATGGCTAGACATTCCTTTTCTACAGCTGTGTAGCATTCCTCCCTGGGTTGGGGCCTACAACTGAGATAAACCACTGGGTGCTCTTCCCCCTCTGAAGAAATCTAGACTGGCTAACACAGGGGGTCCTCCCAGAGCTTCTTTAAGCTTCTGGAATGCCTGCTCACATGCTGGGGTCCACACTATCTTATCTGGCCTGTTCTTCCTTGTCAGGTCTGTGAGGAGAGCAGCTATGGTACTATAACTGGGGACGAACTTTCTGTAGTACCCTGCTATCCCTAAAAATGCCTTCACCTGCATTTTGGTAACAGGTATAGGCCATGCCTGAATGTCTTCCACTTTGGCAGGTTCTGGCCTTATCTTACCACTCCCCACTCTATGTCCTAGGTAGGAGACCTCTGCCATACCCACCTGACATTTGCTCGGCTTAATGGTCAACCCTGCCCTCTGTTCTCTGCCCAGCACCTCCCTGACATGCTGAAGGTGCTCTGGCCAGGAATGGCTGTAGATGGCAATATCATCTAGGTAAGCAAGGGCAAACCTTCCTGTTAGGATATGATCCACCAGTCTCTGGAAAGTTGCTGGGGCATTCTTTATCCCAAAGGGCATCTTTGTGAACTCATACCAAAAGGAGTCACAAAGGCTGACTTCTCTCTAGCACTGGGAGTCAAGGGCACTTGCCAGTAACCCTTGGTAAGATTAATGGTTGTAAGATACTTAGCCCCACCCAGCTGCTCTAGGGGCTCATCTGTCCTAGGCATGGGGTAAGCATCTGACTCTGTGTGACTATTTAATTCTCTGTAGTCCACACAGAACCTGGTGCTGCCATCCTTCTTTGGCACCAGCATCACTAGGGAGGCCCAGGGACTGTTGGACTCTTAAATCATCCCTAGTTCCAATGTCTCCTGTACCTCCTCCCTCAGAGTCTGTTTGACTCTCTCAGGCACTCTATAAGGGGCCTGCCTAATAGGCCTTTAGGGTCCTGTATCCACCTAGTGCAGCCCCAGGTAGGCACACCCTGACATCCCAGTGAACATGTCCCAGATTCCTACAATACTGCTTGGATTTCTCGAACCTGGGTAGGAGATAGCTGCTGGGACATTGCTACCCCTTCCACTGAGGTGTCAGCCCGGGCCTCACTGTGGAGATCAGTCACCAGATCTCCCTCAGACTCCTCCTACAATCCACTACAAATGCTCAGCACAAGGGCCTCCCTATCATGGTAAGGTTTCATCATGTTAACATGGTAAAATTTGTGCCCCTGCCTTCTGCCTAGCAGTTCCACCATATAGTTAACATCACTTACCTTTCTTGCCACCTTGTATAGTCCCTCCCAAGCTACCTGCAGCTTGATGTGTCTGACAGGAATGAGAACCATTACCTGTTTCCCCACAGCATACTCTCTAGCTCAAGCATTCCTGACATATTACACCTTTTTCTGTTGTTGGGCTTCTGCCAGGTTCTCCTGGGCCAAGCCCATGAGTTCCCTCAGCCTTGTCCTGAGGTTTAGGATTTATGCCACAACAGACACCTTGTGAGACTTGCTCTCACCTCCCCACTCATCTCAAATTAAATCCTGAGGTCCTCTCACCCTATGCCCATACAGCAATTCAAAGGGTGAAAAACCTGTGGATTCCTGGGGAACCTCTCTGTAAGCAAACAACAGATGGGGCAAATATTTGTCCCACTCCCTCTTAAACTGATCTGCAAATGCCCGTAGCATGGACTTGATTGTAGAGTTTAATTTCTCAACAAGACCATTAGTCTGGGGATGGTAGAGGGTGGTCTTCATGTGCTTCACCCCACACGACTTCCACAGACAAGCCAGCAGGTCTGACATGAAATTGGCACCTCTGTCAGTCAGTATTTCTTTTGGGAAACCTACCCTGCTGAAAATCTCTAACAACGCATTTGCCACCTTCTCTGCCTCAATGGAGGACAAAGCCACCACCTCAGGGTATTGTGTAGCATAATCCACTACCACTAGGATATACTTTTTCCCTGTGGAACTTGGGGCTACTCAGAGGACCCATAATATCCATAGCTACCCTCTGAAATGGCTCTTCAGTCACAGGCAAAGACATCAAAGGAGCTCTCACCTTGTCTCCTGCCTTGCCTACCTTTTGGCACTGCTCACAGGTCCTGCAGTACCCTGTTACATCTCTGGAAATTCCAGGTCAATAGAAGTTCTGCATAATACGCCTCTTTGTGTGTTTTATGCCCATATGACCTGCAAAGGGAATATCATAAGCTATGGCTAGAAGTGCCAGATGGTAGGCTCTAGGTACTACCAACTGCTGTACTCTCATCTTCTAGCCCTCCCTCAGGGGTCCACTCTCTGTATAGTAACCCTTTGTACCAGTGTACAGATTCCCCCTTTCCTTGAGAATCAGGTGCCTCCCTAGCTGCCTGCCTCAGACCTTGCAATGTAGGGTCTGAGAGCTGAGCCTGTCTCAGCTGTATTCTTGTAACCCTTCCCAGCTCCCCTTCCACAGGAAGTCTGGCATCCTCTGACAGTAGTGCCTCACTGTCAGCCTGGGTACTACTACTCACCTCTACCTTTGCAAACACTCTGTCCCAGGGAACATCAGTACCCCCAAGCAGCTGTGGCTCACCTTCAGTCTCACTGCTACAGGGTAGCTCCCTCCCTGAAGTAACCACCTCACCAGTCCTGGCTGCAAGAATGCAATCTGTCTGGGTCTCCCCCAGGCTACCAGACCCACATGTTTGTCTCCTAGCCTAACTGCGTGTAACTGCATAAACAAATGGTACTGCGTCATCCAAATCCTTCCCTATCAGGACATCTGCAGGATGGTAGTTTGGTACCCTTGTTGTCTCAAGACAACCTACTATTGGCATTTTGTCTTTCCTACTTACTGGCTCCCTCACCTTTTGTTCCCCACCTTGCCTCCGTGGACACCTGTATGCCACATGGCCCAACTAGTTGCATTCAAAACATTTAACCCTAGCTCCTGGACGTGTACCTGGACTAGTGGCTTCCTCTGCTACTGGTAGATTCTGTTGGGGCAGTCTGTGCTGCCCGCCATGGGTTCCTTTAGACCCATGAGCAGTACTGGGGGTCCCTTTCCTGTGCAGGGTTGCCCTGCTTGCCAGGTATAGGTCTCCCTTCTTCCCCAACTCATCTGAAGTGGCACATTGTCTATCAGCTAACCAGATCCTCATGCAAAGTGCTAAGGGCTTGTTCCCTCACCAAAATGTCTGCCAGCCCTTCAGAAGTGGTGACCTGACATCCACTCACCCACCTATGGAAATAAGTGCTTAGTTCAGCAAAATATTCACACACACTTTCATCTGCTTTGCGTCTATGCTTACAAAACATTTTCCTATACGTTTCAGGTGTTAGCTTAAACAATTGTAACAAGTGATTTTTAACAGCAGTATAATCAAAACATGCAATGTCAGACATTTTCGACAAAACAGTTACAGCTTTACCATGGAGTAAGGGGGTCAGGAACCATACCCAGAGCCTTTGGTCAACACCATACTGTTTGCATACCCTCTCAAACATATGAATGAAACTATCAAAATTATCCCCCTCTTTAAACTGCAGAAGAAATTTACTAACCTTTTGTGCTTCTGGGGTCCAGTTACTCCCTTCCCCATTACCTCCATGACTCTGACGAAGAGTCAGCATCTCCTTCTCATGCTGCCTCTGCCTCTCCTTTTCCTCAGCTTCCAGGCTTAGCAGTTTCTCATTCTCCTTAGCCTACAAACATTGCAGTTTCTCCTTGTCCTCACTCTCTAGATGCTTTACTCTCTCAGCTGCTTCTAGTTCCAAACTTCTGGCCTCCAACTCAAATCTCTTTAGCTCCAGATGGATTTTTAAGTCCTCTGCAGAAAGGTTGAGCTGTCCATTCCCCAAGGGTATTATATCTCCACTGCCAGTCTGATTGTCCTCCTGTTTGCTGTTTTCTGATGCAGCTGTTACCAAGGCTGCAATCAGGTCTGCCTTAGTCAGGTTTCCATGCACCAGTCCCCTAGCCTGGCACATCTCCGCCAGCTGCCTCCTTGTCAGCTTTCCATACTCCTCTGCTGACATGCTGCCTGCTCACCCTGACTAAGCTAAAAAAGAAATAAAACAATTGTGATCTGAACTCTTGAGTCTTCACTGCATGGCTGATTTAGAGTACAAAACACCTTCAGAGCTGACTGTACACCAGCTACAGGAATTCACTCTACCCATACCACTACAAGCCAATTAGTATTTGCCAAACAATTAATACGTGGTGTGGATATCCCGCCACTGCCAAACAACTAATATATGGTGTGGATATCCCACCACTGCCAAACAATTAATATGTGATGCCTGTGCCCTGGCCCAGCAATCAAGGAGCCTCAATCCTCACAACTAACACCAGTGAGGGATGTCTCATATAGGAGGAAATGATAACAAATACAGTAAAGTGCAATTTCCCTTAAGAGCAGAAAGAGATCACAGTCAGTCCAAGGCTGGTCGCTCCCTTGCTCTCCAGGTCCCCAATAAGACTCTCCACTGGCAAGCTATATGGTCCAGATCTTGGCCTTGTGGGCAAGTTAAAACCTGCAGTACCCTCTCTGTCCAACCAGTGCTTCATGTCCCTGCCCAAGTAGCTCACACACACACACACACACACACACACACACACACACACACACACACACACACACACACACTTTGCAAAGAGTTTATACAACCACACAGACACTCGTGGGGAAGGCTGGCACAGGTTCTCCAGCTGTGCCCCTTTTTTCCCCAGACTATACGGTAGTATCAGCTGCCACCACCCACTAATATTTATCAGCTACTCAAAGGCCCTTAAACAGGTGCCCAATTACCACTGTGTAATATTATTATCCAACTGGTAGTATAGCCCAGTGCTAAAGCTATTGAAGTGGCTTTGTACAATTTTGCCAAAGGCATGCAAGTACTCTAAAGAGTTTAAATTATCTCTACAAAACAGCCACAGTTGAAAGGGTTTAAAAATATTTAAGAACAAATACTCAAAACACAAGATAATACTTTTTATTACACAGTGCTAGTCAAGAGTTCAGAGATCACAGAGAAATACTTAAAATAATTCAGTAGTACAGTTCTGACATCACAGAAAAACACTTGGTCTGATATTTCTAGTTTCTAGCTATTTCTAAGAGAAAACACAAGTCTAAGATAAACTTACATATAGAGTAAGACAGTGCTGGTGAGTTGGATGGTCAAGACAAAAATGCTTAATGCTCTCTGATTATCTCAGTTTTTAAAATCACATTCCTGGTTCACATTACCTCATTCTTCACACTTCCCTGGGTTCCCAGGCTAAAAGAAACTACATTTACATTCTTCACCTCTGGGCAGAAACCCGGGCAATAAAGGACGTTTTGCATGCAAATTACGGCCATTAACTCTGGCCTTAAAATAATAGGCAGGATGCCTCACTCTAGACTTACTGGCTCCGAGTTTTAACATCAGAGGGTCACAACATGCTTGACTTGGTCAGTAGAGTGCACTGTTGTTACATTTTTTCCAGTACCACATGTAACACTATTTTTACCATTCAAGACAACAAGCCTGTGGTTTACATTAATATTTACAGATGACATAATTATCTTCAAAATTATATCTGGCTAGGCTGGCAGCATTCATCTGTCTGTACCCTATCTTCACAGTATTTCCCTTGATTTGTTCACTGAAATTGTAAGGAGCACTACTTTCTTTGCAGAGCATGGGAAATTGTATTGGCAACATTCGTTAAAAAACATGGGTGTTGCACATTTCGGTTACATACATTTGGAGTGTGACATATGCAGCATATAAAAATAATGTCGTCAAACTGTTCAAATTACTGCATAACGCACATAATCTGTCTAATGCTGATATTAACATATTACATTTGATGTTATGTGAAAACAACTAATTTTCATGGATGTACTATTGGAGATATGCAGTGATTTTAAAACATCAAATTCGACATCATACATATTTCCGATTCGACATTTTGCATTGCCAGCTTTTCATGATACAGTATTTTCATTTAGAGATATCACTGTTCGAAGATACCAGGTTTGATGTTATGATGGTAAACTATGTATATATAAAATAGATACAAAATATGTTATGTGTGTGTGTGTGTGTGTGTGTGTGTGTGTGTGTGTGTGTGTGTGTGTGTGTGTGTGTGTGTGTGTGTGTGTGTTTGTGATCTCAATACTTGTCCTTAACCTATATTTTTTCTATTTGTTCCTTTCACCCTTTCCCTCTTCAATTTTATACAAATTAGGGGAGTCTTAAAGAAATCCTGATGCGTATTCCTCTGCTTGCTATACCCCTTCTCTTGCTTTCTTGTTCTCCACTTTCCATCCCTTTTAATGAACTAATAAGGTACCTAACTTGCTAGGCACCCTTTTCTCATCATCCTTAGCAGCGTGCCACAGCAGCTTGCCACTACTGCTGATGACTCAAACTACCAGCTGTATCTGTCATTTATGTTCTCTTGAGGTTCATGCAGTGAGACATCACAGCACCACCTTGTCCTTCTTCATAGACTCTTAGTTTTATAGTTTTGCTTCATTTACAAAGTTTTCTGTCCCTGTTGACTAGCTTGCTGAAGTGCAGCTGTTTCTTTAGCAGTGCTGTGTAGTCTGCATATGCTGTACTAGCTCTGTGCTGCACTGATGCACTGCTGGACGGATCCCAGCCTATGTCTCAGTAAACACAACTAATGGTGCAATTAGCAAGTTAACAGCTGCAGCCATAAAAGGGAAAAATCTCTAGGTTTCTCTACAGGGGTATTCTGTAGATAGGTCAGATATATACCTGACCAAGATCAGTATATTTTAAAGATTGTTACAGTGAAGTACATTGGGGTTTTACTTCAGACTTACAACTTTACCACTGGTTATGAGCAGGCAGCTGAGGATGGGGTATCACAGCACTGGACATTGCCCAAGCTGTCTGGTGTAAATATTTACAAATCAGTAAGTCCTGTTGGTATACCTGGCAGGATACTTGGAAGATTTACTGTCTTACTAGCTGAACCACTGCTTGAAATTGGAATGGAGTTGCTGAAATAAAAACAGTTTCCAACAATACATTACCTTTAAAAAGAGAAGATAACTACTTTTCTAACTTTTTTTTCTAACTGGTTAATTGTCTCTTATATAGGGTATTTAAATACATTATTAAGTGTGATTTTAGACTCTGATGAAGGCCAAGGCATAGGGTGAAAGCACCCAATCTGTCCCGATTGTTTTTCATCAAAGTTGCCGTTCCTGTGCTGGAGCCATTTTGTTCTTGTTTATTTGTTCCTAATTTGGTATTGTGTTGATTGGTGTGTAGTTATTACTTTGTTTCTCAGTCTTTCAAACTCACTCTACAAATGTTAGAGCATACAGGTTTGAGTTGGCATTTGATTGGAGTTTTTTTTTCACAGTTCTTTTATATAGAGAGATGTTTATACTCCCTTATTAGTGAGTTCTGGGTGGTCTGAAGTTAGTGCACATCGGAGAAAGAACAAGAGAGACATTACATTGCATATCAATGACTGCTGTTTCTCCGAGGTGCCGGAATCTCAAAGTGAGAATAATAGTTTTTTTTTGTGGGGGTACTTTTTTTCATACTTACTTGTACACTGAACATGTCAGATACATGCTTTCTGACAAAGTAAGCTTGAACTGTAACATACAAGATGTTATCACTGGGCTTCCTGTTAATGAGGGTTCATAATGAACTCCTGCAGACTTTGCCACCTGCCATACTAATATATGGAGCCATTGTAACTTCCTTATTAACTGCCATCTCTTCTGTATGAACTCAGTCCCTACTTTAAACCCATCTCCCATCCCTACTTCCTTCTCTAGTGCCTACTTATCAACTTTTACATCAGCTAGGTACTCCCCAAACTCACCTGTCCTATTTTGGCTCACACATCCAGCCATTAACATCTCTTGCCGCTCACCATAAAATATACTTATGGGAGCTTGCCTATTCCCACCATTAAGCCTTTAGCATACACTCAGTGTATCTAGGGTGTTATAATCTATCCAAACACTGTGCTGTTTGTAAGTATGCTACCCTGAATTTTAGCACTGACCCGTTTCGTGTTCTGAGAGCTCAATAGCCACTACTAACAAACAAGAATGTGATTTTTTACTCAGACTTTACCTTTTGATTCCACAGTTGTCTGGCTTGTGCCTGTTATCCCATGCTGATTTTAGTATTATTTGATTAGGGAATGTTGAATATTTATATTAGCATAATCTTGTATCTTGTCTCTAGTTTGTGTTTTACCATTTGTTTGCTTTACTTTTTTCTTCTCTATTGAGTTTTGGCATGGGTCACCACTGAAAAGAGCCCATAAGGATCATCTCATTCATCTGCTTAAAAATGGATTAAGCAATTAAGTCTGCTTAAGACTAATTACCATTGTTGGGGACTTGTGTTGCTCAGTAAACAGAAGTACCAGTTAAGTACTAGAGTTTTCTGTTAGGCTTGTAGTGAATTGTTGAAGTGAAGTATATATATATATATATATATGTATATATGGTGGGAAACAAAACAAAAGACCAGTGGTGGAGACAAAGTACCTATATGTACCTCGTGCTAGGCTTTTATTTGCTCTGAAATAAAATAAAAAAAATAATAACCATTATCATGAACTAAAGCAATAATAGGAACGTAGTACACTTCTAATGAAATATAAATGGCAGCAAGAGTATGGAATTTTTCTCCATATCTTTTAAAAATAGCTGGCACCCTGGCATAAGATCTGTGTTTATAAGCTAAAACTGTTTACTGCACTTGCTAGTTTAAGTTTTGCCTAAAAGTTAAACTACAGGCTAATACACTCAAGTGTACTAGCTTTTGATAGCATTTAATCGAAAATCATAGCATTTATTGTGTTTTCTGCTTTTCTGTAAAAACTTGAAAAAACAAAAAAAATATCCTTGCTTTCCATACTTTCCTAACTAGTGTTCCAGAGACCAGATTTTGCTGATCCCTGGGCTTTGTCTTGGTTCCTGTTTTCTCCATTTTCCTTGTTTGGTCAAGGGGTAGTTTCTTTACTCACTAGTGGGAGTAGGGAGTACTGAGCTGCCTGTTGTCCTCAGAGGAGTGGTTTAAGGCAGAAACTTGTAGTTTTTTGGCCATTTTGGGTCATTTCCTGTCTTTTCCAGGCCCCTGCTGTAAAGCACGCTTTGGCGGGCTTTTCCAGCTATTGAGAACTCAGCACAGCTCCTCGTGGTGGCCAGCAGTGTTCCTCTAGCAGCAGAGACCAGAAAAGACTACCTTTCCAGATTTTAAGTATTTTTCTTGGCTTTTTCGACTTTTTGTGCCTTTCGACTACTGTTTCTGCTTATTTTATCAAAGTTTGCACTGTTTTTCTGTGTTTATAAGCTAAAACTGTTTACTGCACTTGCTAGTTTAAGTTTTGCCTAAAAGTTAAACTACAGGCTAATACACTCAAGTGTACTAGCTTTTGATAGCATTTAATCGAAAATCATAGCATTTATTGTGTTTTCTGCTTTTCTGTAAAAAAACTTGAAAAAAACAAAAAAATATCCTTGCTTTCCATACTTTCCTAACTAGTGTTCCAGAGACCAGATTTTGCTGATCCCTGGGCTTTGTCTTGGTTCCTGTTTTCTCCATTTTCCTTGTTTGGTCAAGGGGTAGTTTCTTTACTCACTAGTGGGAGTAGGGAGTACTGAGCTGCCTGTTGTCCTCAGAGGAGTGGTTTAAGGCAGTAACTTGTAGTTTATTGGCCATTTTGGGTCATTTCCTGTCTTTTCCAGCCCCCTGCTATAAAGCACGCTTTGGTGGGCTTTTCCAGCTATTGAGAACTCAGCACAGCTCCTCGTGGTGGCCAGCAGTGTTCCTCTAGCAGCAGAGACCAGAAAAGACTACCTTTCCAGATTTTAAGTATTTTTCTTGGCTTTTTTCGACTTTTTGTGCCTTTCGACTACTGTTTCTGCTTATTTTATCAAAGTTTGCACTGTTTTTCTGTGTTTATAAGCTAAAACTGTTTACTGCACTTGCTAGTTTAAGTTTTGCCTAAAAGTTAAACTACAGGCTAATACACTCAAGTGTACTAGCTTTTGATAGCATTTAATCGAAAATCATAGCATTTATTGTGTTTTCTGCTTTTCTGTAAAAAAACTTGAAAAAAACAAAAAAAAAATATCCTTGCTTTCCATACTTTCCTAACTAGTGTTCCAGAGACCAGATTTTGCTGATCCCTGGGCTTTGTCTTGGTTCCTGTTTTCTCCATTTTCCTTGTTTGGTCAAGGGGTAGTTTCTTTACTCACTAGTGGGAGTAGGGAGTACTGAGCTGCCTGTTGTCCTCAGAGGAGTGGTTTAAGGCAGTAACTTGTAGTTTATTGGCCATTTTGGGTCATTTCCTGTCTTTTCCAGCCCCCTGCTATAAAGCACGCTTTAGCGCGCATTAGCGCGATTTAGCGCGGAGTTGCCACTGTTGCACACTAGGGCAGCTCCGGTTAAGCAGGTTTAAACTATTCGGGCTACCTAAAGTCCACTCTTCAAATTTTCCCTTGAAACTACCTTCCTCGACCTATACTACTGATCTAATCAGCGTATCCTACAACTAAAAAGATCATCTCTACTTGACTCTAAGTAGACTATTCTCTATCTGTTAAACCTAGCACTTGCTCCTACAGTACTTATTACCTTGATACGGCACTCTTATAGATAGCACCCCAAAAAGGCAACCCCTCATTTCTCGGTCACCCACATCCCCCGGAATCTTTTTTAAAGTTTTTTGTCTATCCTTCTAGCATGTTGAGGGATCAGTTGCTAGTGTCCTCTCCTGCTCAGCTGGTGAACCTGGGAATATTGAGGCAATGTTACAATTGCCTCATGTACACAGACAACCCTCTCCTCCTCCCACAAAACACAAATACATGCGAGAGATGCAACTATACGGCCAAACTGGAGGCTGAGCTCTCTCAACATAGGACTGGCAAGACCAGTCAGGAGGAGAAGGTTACCACACACACTATAGACCCAGTCTCACATAGTACCATTACAACCTCAAATCATACACATAAACACACAAAGACATACTCGAGGCTCTGATCAAAAATCTACCAAAACAGCAGAGGCCACCAAAGCAGACACCCAAACAACCACCACCTCAGAACACAACACCTGCAACACATAGACCTCACAGTCAGAGTGTCAAACAGTCACAGCCCTTAAGGCCAAACACAATGCCAGACACACTAGTCATTGGTGACTCCATAGTCAGACACACTGGCGTCCCGCTCACCAGACTGAGTAAGGAGAAGGTCACAGTAAGCTGTCTGTCGGGCGCTAGAATCCGCCACATAACGCAAGCACTCAGGTCTCTCAACAGCAGGTACAAATATGACTCAGTCATTGTCCACGCTGGTGTAAACGACCTGAGGCGTACCTCCTTGGACTACATGAAAAGAGACATTGAGGAGCTCTCTGATTATGTAGCCCAGGCAGGTATGACCCTGACCTTGAGCAGTATCCTACCTTCACCAAGAATGATGCCACAATACAGAGATAAGATGATCAGCTTTAACAATTGGCTTAAACACTGGTGTCATTCAAAGGGGATCCAGTATCTGTCTGCCTGGGATGACATGCTGGACAAGCCACGCTGCTTCAAGGGACGGCTTGCACCTGTCACCCTGGGATTCCGGATATTGGCAAAGGCTCTTGCCATCCCCATAGTGCCTTTTTAGGCAAGGCTCAAATTCTAAACCTACCACCCTAGAACACAAAAAAGGAAAAAAACTAAGGGTAATGCTGCTCAATGCCAGAAGTCTAAATCTCAAAATGCACGCACTCGAGGCCCTTCTCAGTATGGAGAACATCGATGTCTGTGCTGTGACAGAAACCTGGTTCAAGGCTCCTGAGAGCACCCCAAGGCTATCAGGTTTTACCTCATATCATGCGTTCCGGCCCCAAAATCAGGAAAATACCAAGAAAGGATGGGGGGTATCCATATTCATCAAGGACACCCACACCTCAAGACTGGTGGCAACACATGATGCATCGGAGACCATCCAGGTGCAATTAACCGTAGGCAAGACTGCTCTCCAAATTGTAGCATGTTACAGGCCACCCTCACAAACTCAGGAACCTCACATGGCCTTCCTGAAAACACTAGAGGGGATAAATGTATCACCAAACACCATCATACTAGGTGACTTCAATTACCCAAATATAGACTGGGAACACTACTCAAGCCCAAACACCCTAGCCCAAAAGTTCCTGGAATTCATAAACTCAAATGCCATGGAACAACTAGTCACCATTCCCACAAGAGGAGATAACATACTTGATCTCATCATCACGAACATGGGAGCACAATGTTCAACACCGGAAGTATACCCCTCACTGGTGAGATCAGATCACAAACTAATCTCGCTGGAGGTCCTCATCCCACCCCACCTGAAATAAAAAGACCACAGTAAAGAACTTCTCAAAAGCCGACTTCACACTTCTAAAGACTAGTGTGGTCTCCTTTAAGGCCCCGAGCGGCGGAAAACAGTACTCAAGCCGCTGAATCACTTACAAATGCCTTCTACCAGCACCTGCAGGACTGCATGGATAAGGCAATCCCAAGCAAAACAAAGACTCTTTGTACCAAAGGCAAGCGTCCAGTCTGGTGGACCCCAGCCATAAACAAACTCTACAACAAAAGGAGGAAGCTACTACAAGATAGAGCAAAATCCTTAAAAGGTAAGACACCCTTGATCACTATAAGTAAAAACTAAGAGCTCTCATAAAATCATCCAAAGCAAATTTCGAGAGAAAAATAGCTAAAGACTCAAAAGACAATCATAAGGCCTTCTTTAGCTATGTTAGAAACCTAGGAGGAAACTCCCAGATATGCTCTGAACTAGTTCAAAATGATGTGAAGATTACTGATCCTACAGACATTGCCAACATACTGGCTGACAGGTTCAGTGCAAACTTCTCCCCTCCCCAAAGGAGAGATATCTATACCAAGCGATTGCAGCCCCCAAACATCTCCAGCGCCCAAGTGAGAACTGCTCTCTCCAAAGCAAAACACAGCATCCATGGGACCTGATGGTGTCCCCGGCTGTGTGCTCCATGAACTCAATGAGGAATTAAACCCACAGCTAGGACAGCTGTTTAATCAAAGTCTTACCTCTGGATACGTACCCAGGAGTGGCGCACTGCAACTGTGGTCCCACTACACAAAGGCGGTGCCTCCACCGACCCTGGAAATTACCGCCCATTAGCTTGACAAGCCTTATCTGCAAAGCCATGGAAAGGATCATAATGGACCTCATAAATAAAGACATAGGGAATTTGCAGACTTTGGATCCAACCCAGTTTGGCTTTGTCAAAGGCAGATCATGCCTTTTAAACTTGGTTGACTTTTTCAAACAGTCACCAAAGCCATTGATGAGGAAAGGCAGTCCATACAGCCTACCTCGATCTGGCTAAGGCCTTCGATACAATACCCCACTCGGGTATCATTGAAAAACTCATCAGCTTAAATGTTAACCCATACATCACAAGATGGGTTGCAAACTGGCTGAGTGACAGAACCCACAGGGTCAGAGTTGCTGGCGCCATGTCAGACTCAAAGCCTGTCACAAGTGGTGTCCCACAGGGCTCAGTCCTGGGCCCACTCTTGTTTGGCATCTACTTTTCCGAAGTACAAGCAAACACAGGAGGGTTATGGCTGACAAAGTTTGCAGATGACTGCAAACTGGGCCATAGTAGAAAACACATCTGACACAGATATCCTTCAGAAGGGTCTCACAGAAACGGATAACTGGTGCCAGAGCCACGGCCTAAAGTTAAATGCCAAAAATGCATAGTCATACCCTTCGGGAAAAACAAGGTTACCCCTAGCTACCAAATAGGTGGCAATCCACTGAGCACAGAAGAAGTTATCAGGGACCTGGGGACCCAGGTTGATAGTAGTCTGTCATTCGACACCCATGTAGCTAAAGTAGTTAGGAAGACCTTCTACATTGCCCACCTTATCATGAAGGGATTCTCATCTAGATCAAGGGAGGTTATAGTCTCCCTTTACTCATCACTCATCAGACCAATGATTGAGTACAATGCCCCATTCGAATGTATCTGACCCGACACTTGCAGCAGCTGGAGAGGCCACAAAAGTTCCTCACCAAAAGGATAAAGGGTCTCAAAAATCTATCCTATGCTGCCCGACTGAAAGAACTCCAGCTCTATTCAGTCGCCACCGCTTGCTCAGAGGTGACCTTTGCCTAACATACAAGGCCATGTCAAACCCAGATTTGATGAATATGCTTCACCTCAAAAGATCTAGATCCATCAGAGCCACAAGGGCGGGAGACTTAAACCTCGACACAGCTATTAATAGGACGTGCTGGAGGGATAGATTCATCACCCAAAGACTCCCTATGCTGTGGAACAAAATCCCGGTACATGTGAGGCAGAGCACCTCGCTGGCCTTGTTCAAGAGAAATCTTGACCAATGGATGGGAGTTCGCAGATATACCCCAGGGATTACCTCAGTGTCACTGCTCGACAGAGGCACAGCAAAATAATGGGTATAGTTCCCCATACTAAAGGGGTGGCGTAAGCCACAAAACGATGGGCTAGGCTTGTAAATGCCCTCGGGCAGATAGCCTAGTATGAACCTATGAACCTATGGATGACATTCTAGGAACTTAAGGGTTAATCTGCAGGGGATGCAGAAAGAATGGCCTGAATCTAAACTTCTGTTGGGTAATAATGTGTACAGATGTTGTGAAAGTTAGACCCCCCACCGATAGAAACCAGGTGAGTCCCTCTTTAAGTTCTTTGACTGCAGAATAGAGGTGTAGACACTTGCATTAATGGAGATGTGAGGATATGTGTATTGCTTATAGCTCCATTGCATGTATGCACACTGTAGGCTACTTAAAAAAATTCACCTTCTTACCTAGAAAGAGATGGTTTCACTGGCCCATACTCCACAACATCCCGGTTGATACATTGATAAATAGTTCTTCCCTAGAGAGGCAGGATCCCATTAACAAACAAGATATGGTGAGGCTATACTGGCCATTCCATTGTGGTCAGATTGGTTGGTATCAGTCAGGCCAGAGAAAAAATTATAATGGTGGACACTACTGTTTTTTTAAGAAAATACTTGTCTATGACTTTTTATTTCTTTTTTTGTCTCTTATAAACTACATTTTTTTTGCCCAGGAAAGGCTTTGCCACTGGTTACTACCCATCCATGTATCTTCAGAAGTCGGGGTCAACAAGGGCACAAGTGGACCAGAATATGTTTACAAGCAAATCAGCTCCTCCTCCAAGAAGGTAAGAACTAAAATAAATTCCATTGTGTTTAGTTTTGCAAGAGTGGGTGGAATTATTTATTTATTTTTTTTATCTCTGAAGTTCTGTTATATCGGTGGTGTAGCGGTTAGCATTGTCGCCTCACAGCAAGAGGTTCTCCCGTTCGATTCTCTGTGGGAGCACCTTCTGTGGTGTTTGCATGTCCTCCCCGTGGTCGAGTGATGTTAAAGACATGCAGGTAGATGCGAACGTGAATGGGCGTGCCTTTGTTGAAGGTTAGGCATCGGGCTGGCAACTCAGCACCGTAAAAATTCACTGCCAATCATGAGCAGACCGGAGTTCCGCTGTGGCGACCCCTAACCGGGAAAAGCCGAAAGTCTTTCTGTTATATTCCACCTAGTGAGCAATGCAAGCATCTGATTTTGTTGTCAGCACTAATAAAATACATCCAGAGTAACATTTTTGGATCCCTCCATGTCTGGTAACCAGCTACTTTAGCTTGGCAGGGTACTTGAACTCCTAATAGCTGTATTATACTAATGAGGATTTTGCGGAGTAACTAGCCTCTTCTGTGGCATAATGGATGGTTCCATTCATCTTCCTGCTTATGCCATTCTTCAGGTAGATCAAATATCACATTTTTCAGCTGTACTTCAATTACTATAGCAGTTATACTTTCTTAGTGCCTTGCCAGTTATGTTACCTTTCTCTTTATTTCAGAGTATTAATCTCACAAGCTTTGAATGGAAAGGCTTGAAGGTTCAGTAAGGAAGAAGAACAACCATTTTAAATAGTCACCCATTTTGAGGCCTAGCCTAATGTCACAAAGTTAAAACTCCCATTTGAAACACCTGCTATTCATGTTTTATTAATAGCCTTGGACTTACAGTGCATTGACAAGGGAAGGGAGAACTGGAGCAGGCAGGCTGTCTCAGGGGGTAGGCATGGGGCTATTGCATTGCCTGGAAGTTGTTTGGATGGTTTATAGTAGGCAAGAGATCATTGTAGAAGTACAGACAGATGTGCTTCTGGTATTGTCATCATTGCATGATGGAATGTAGGTAGGAGTTTTACACACACACACACACACACACACACACACACACACACACACACACACACACACACACACACACACACACACACAAACACACACACACAGTACTGGTGTTTCATCCCAAGAATGACTGTTCTGGGATCAACATGTAGATACTACATTTAAACTTGTTCTTTTAGTTTGATTTGGTAATAACAGACTGAGATGGGCCAGTTCACTTACCTGGCAAATAAATAAATTATGTAAATGTGCTAAGACATATTAAGATTTATGTATAGGATATAGGGTATTTTGTATATATAAGATCTGCTTGATAACTATGTTATGCAGAGAATATACAAATAATACTTGAGTGTATATGTAAGTATATACAGCATTCATTGCAACCATCAGTATGATTTGAATAAGAGAAGAGAGAATTTTGACCAACAATATTTTCCTGTTTGATGGCCACAAATATTACTTTCAAGCTAGTGGCACTCCTATGGGATATCTGTGGCACCAAGTTGCACTCTCAACGGGAATGCAAGATCATACAACAATGAACTCTGAGTATATTATTATGGATTTTTGTATTTTCAGTGATTTTTTTCATACTAAAAGCTGAAGAAGTTAAAATCATTTCAATGATTTTAAGAAATCCACAATGGACCAACTGTTTTTTTTTTTTTTGCATGCACTTTACCTATAATTGTATATATTTTTTTTGTTGCAGAGGACTATAAAATATGTGGTGATAGCAATGGCAAATTTGTGATTTGTAGAATGGTCATACAAAGGAAATCACTCTTACATGTCAACTAAGTCAGTCTTGCATAGAGTATGCACCACCCTGGTACTTTTAAAAACATACATCAACTACATTAACAGAGGTATTGAAGGCTTAGAAGGTCTTCTATGAATAGGTGACCATTTGAACCAGAGATTCACAACAAAAAGTTATTCAGATGCAGAAATGGCTAGAATTAGAGCACAGGATTCAGAAGAGAGAGAAGGTTCATCAAAGTGATACTGGTTATTAAAAAATTATACTGGCTTGATGATGGACCCGTAACTTCATGTGGTGTAGTTAATATAGTCCATATCGTCATATTTTTATGACTTATATTGATGTCCACAGTATAAGAAGAAACATAGTTAATTTTGACCAGTGGTGGTGATGATGGTGATGATTATATCCATTTGTTAACCAGGTAGGCCCAATGGACACACAGTCCCTTTTCAAGGGCAGTCCTGGAGCAATGTTTGGTTAAGTGACTTGCTCAAAGTCACACACTAGGCAAATGAGAGCTGATGGATCAAACCCTGTACCATAGTAAATGCTTTTCATAGAGTACTAGTAATAGTAGTTAAAAACATATCTTACTTTTCTGGCAAACATCATAAAAAACAATATAATATTAAAGACACACTTGGAAAGTTTTGTACATATAAATGTTATAATCCCCACATCTCAGTACCATGAGAAAGTATGTGATAGAAAGATGTTGTCATTTGTTTCACAATAAGTATTGTATGTTTAACAAGCTATATGACACATCAAACATTTTACATGTACACTGTTTATAGTAAGGATGTTAGACATGGCATTTTATGAAGGGAACATATGAGGTTTAAATTGGCAACTTTAGAGCATGTGGCTGATATCTGAAGTAAAAGAGAAACGGAGGCACTGTATTTGTACAGTTATAACTAGTATTGATTGGTTTAAGTTTCAGACATTAGATACCATTTCTTTAAGTGAAGGAGGAAAGATATTTGAACAGTAAAGAAGAAATAAGGTCATACTGGTGGTAAATTGAACTTAAAGCCGATAAGGTGCTAAAATTAAATGAATTAGCATCTATTAAGCCAGAACTGAATAAATGCATTTTAAAGCTTAATTGATTTTGTGTCTATATAAAACATTGTTGTAATATGAGCTGATTTTAACTTTGATAAGTGCCTGTGAGCTTGAAAGGTTAATGTTCCATTTTAATAAATATGAGTGATTAGCATTGACTGTATTTTTCCTTTTGTTTATTATTGTTACACATGATAGTGACACTGCCACAAACAGTCACGGATGAAACTGGAATATTGTAATGACACTGCCATGTAAGGCCACTGATGGAATAGGGATGTATGACAATAACAGTGACTCTTAAAAGGCATGAGAATAATGCTGTTACATGATTATAGTGCAAATAACACCACAAAACCAAACTAAGGGGATCAGGATACATAACATTCACTATTTTATTTTCCATTTCCCTGCTTAATCCATTTTAGGATTGCAGGGGGGAGCTGGAGCCTATCCCATCACAATGTGGGTGTAAAACAGAGAAATCATTCTGAAAGGAGTGTCAAACATTTGTGGGATGCACATAGGCATGCACACACACACAAACACACAAACACACAAAGAAAAACATATGCACAATTTGAAGGATTGCCAACACAGTTTCTAAACAGCAGTTTCAAGAGAGATGAGGAATGCTGCATTATATAATTATTTTTATTTCTTTCTTTCTCTCTTTATTTATTTATTTTTGGCAGAAGACAAGTACACTGGTCTTATGGGATCTATTTAAACATGGCATGTGAATCAAATGTGATGCACTTAGTATCTTCACAACATACATAAAATTATGCTGTCGTACTCATCTAACAATATAACAACACAATGGAGCAAAATGTCTCAATTCATGATACAAACTCGGGATAATACAGGTATGTTGCCTGACAATTTTTGCAGCTACGTACATGAAACACTTTCACAGTTCAGTCATCATAACAGTCCTGATACAATTCATAATTAACTGGGAAGTAGAAAGAAGGCGTAAAAGTACTGGTGTTATTTATTCACTTGATCACAAGCAGCATGGACTATTGAGTGCTGGTAAGTTATAGAAGGGAGTCTGAGGGTACATTTGGGTAGAGGGTTGTAGCATCTGCATCACTATGTGGCATGTAGGAGAAATTTTGTCACGTTCGTAAAGGCAGGGAAATCTTAAATGTAGGACAGAACGAAGACAGGCCTTTTTTAGACATTAGAGTCTACAAAAAAAAAATACATTTTTTGTCTGGAATTATACTGAATTCCAGAATCTGAAGCATGCAGAAATTCAGAGAGGTGCAAATGTTGTCATAGGGGTTTCTTTAATAGAAGTCTTCATTCTGTTAGAGACTGGAGATAGAAATCTTAGTGATTCTTGAGAAGTAACAGATTCATTTTTCATGGGACTACAGTGATGCTCCTAGGAAGGCCTGTACAATATAAATCTGTTGATGCTATTAAGTATAGTGCATCTCTTAGGTCAGCCAGTGTCTCTTTTACTGGCTTTTCTTATATAATCCCTAAGCATTATTATGGATATATTAACCAAGTGCTTGAATGCTTGAAAGATAATACAGTTTCAAGTACCTGTCCATCTGGTGTTGTGATCACATACTTAGGCATAACAGCAGGTAGCTTCTGTAGTTTTGTAAATGACATGGCCATGTTCTTTGTGTTGTTGACTCTACATTTACTTTGGAAGAACTAATCAGTTATAGTCCTCAGGTCAAGTGGGAGCTTGTCAGTGATGGGCATGATATCAGAACTCCTGCTAAAACATACAAAGGATGATTTGTGATAATGATTAACAAACAGGAATAGAGCAAGAAATAACCCATGCAATACACTCATCATTATATCTGCAGCGGCAGAGGAGGTGCTAGTGGGTGCAGTTTCTCAACTAGCACAGCACACAGACAGTAAATGCTAAATTTGCTAGTATGAGAAACGTGATAAGGACAGTAGTGCTTAAAGTCTTTGTCAGATGTTTAAAATTCACTTCAGTTAATATGCTATCATGTAGTCTGCATATAAAGGTACAGCAAAGGCAGGCAACTGCAGGGCAGCAGGGACAGCAAGGCAGGCAACTGCAGGGCAGCAGGGACAGCAAGGCAGGCAACTGCAGGGCAGCAGGGACAGCATCATGGCCAGGGTGACAGCATAAGTAAGCCTTACCTTATGATGTCATCTAAGACCCAGTTGAAAACTAAAACTACCTTTTCCTTTTATTTATTAGTGGGAGCAAGGCCTACCTCTAAGAGGAGCTCTGTATTTCTCAGTGTCAGTGACTCAACAGCTCAGAAGGCTGCAAGTTCAGTCCTCACATCAGCTGCTTAAACTGCTGCCCTCCTGAAGTGATATTCCTCAGATAAGGCATTTAAGTCAAGGTTCCATGATTTGGTGGTAGCTGAGGTAGATCTAAAAGATCCTATGACACCTGTCACCTAGAGTAGGGGGTGACTGTATATCATATTCAAATTGTAATGCAAAACAAGCTACCTTTTTCCTCTTTTCGTTACCATATGACATAATAATTTGTCTTTATACCTTATTGCTTATACATTTATTATTACAATTAAAATAAAAATTAAACTTCAAAATGCAGCATTTTTTTATATATTGCCATTTATTACGTCATTTTTGTGCATCCTTAATTGCATCTTTGTTTTGTGATTTATTAAACGATAAATGTAGACATTTCCTGTTCCATAAAACTCCTTCAGTTTTTATCGCTATCTTATCTACATATTCCTTCTGTTCTAACTCATTGTTATAAAGCTCATAAATTATTATCCATATCCAAACTTATAACTTATGGACATAAAAATATTCAATAATTCCTCCAAATCATTTTATCTTATAACATTTTAAAAATAAAGGCTCTGTAATTTCTTCCTCTTCACAGACTTTTATTTTTAGTATACATACCTGTTCTTTTAATGCTTTGCACTTCATTTTAGATTTAGTGGTTAATTTACCATGCATGTAAAATCCCTAATATTTCAGCTTTTCTCTTTATTTTATTCTTTGTCATACTTCCAGATGTATGTTCTAAATACCTTATCTTAAGGGGGATAGAATGCAGAAAGGTAGTGTGCAATATTTTAAAATCATTTCACAAAGTACAGAATGATCCATTGTGGAAGGTTATGGAAACTGATTGTGTAGGAATTAACAGTAACATTTTTTTTTATCAAAATGTATTTGGGAATACACTGGGGAAAGTGATCTACTACAGGTGCTCACATGTTAGTATATTGTGATGCACCTGCTCACTGCCACTTGTTAAAAAAAAAGCAATTACTCAAACTCACACTAGCCTGATCTCCCATTTCTATGTATCCCTCCTAACACCTGACACTATACAACTGCATAGCCCTACTAGAATCTAAACTCTCACCCTAAAACTCCTACCCAGTATCCAACCTGAGTCCTTGATTCCTTATTTCTAATCTTCCACCCCCCACCCTAAAGTCTTGGATCACTCCCTAAATCTAAAACTTCACTCTCTCCCTAAATCTTAAAAATTCCTTAACACTCTCACACTCCCAAACTCCCATCCCACTCCCTAACCCAACAATCTCTTTCTCACTTCCTAACCCTAAAATCTCCCTACCATTCCCCTAAGCTTAAAGTCTCCCTCCCACTACCTAAGTGTAAACCCCCCCTCTCATTCCCCTGCTTGGCCATTTCCCCAACTCATATTGGAATCTAAGCAAGAGCAGCAGCCTCCACCAGCTGCAAGGCACTTGAGACCCTGTCTTCGAGAAGTAGTCTTCTAGCACTTGGGTCTGAAGCACCTGTAGTGTTCCCAGGGGAAGGTTTTAGTAAATGGGTGGGTAACTGATGAATTAAAATAAATATTAAGGTATAACAGGGGTGTTCAGTGAGTAGGGTATTTAATTAGTTGCAAATATAGTTCTATTACATGAAATATGAAAATAATATATACTAGAATAAATAAACCAAAGAGTAAAAAGGCAGCACAGATGAACCAATTAGTGAAAACTACAAGAAAAACCTAGCCAGCCCAGAGTTTTCACTATGTAATACCTTAAACCTCTTGTAGTAGAGACCCGTTGTTATATATGCAATGATCCAAACAGTCCACTTATGCTGTGCTGACAAGGTTGTAAGAAGGCCAAAACATGCATGCCCACACCTAGTGGCTTTGGCTTTATTTGCTTAAATGTATCCACAAAGACCTAAAAAGAAAAAGTAAAAAGTCATGGACATTCAGAAGCCATGTAGCTGAAACACTTGATGTCCTTCAGGGGTCATTTGCACACATCCCATGGGCCTGTATTACAGAAGGTTTAAGGTATCACACAGTGAAAACTATAGCTTGGCTAGTTTTTTTTTCCTTGCAGTAGACACTAGGATAACATATGAATAAATAGTGTTTCTAATGTTTTTCAGTTATACTGCTTTCATAAAGAAATAAGTTAATGAAAAGTTATGAGTAAAGGAAGTAATAAAACTTCTGGATGAATATTTAAGGTACATGGAGTTAACTTTGAGTAAAAGGAAATGTAAAGATTATGGAGACAGTTAAGAAGGAAATGTCTGTATTTGTTATTTAATGTGGTATAAAGTAAGTGATTCAGAAACAATAGGGAAAAATAGTACAAGAATAAATGCTTCCTATGCTTATGGAGAACATTTATGTTGAGTTTTAGAAAGAAGATATATTTAATATACTCTTTCTTATTAGAAAAAGGTGTTTTTCATGTTTCCAGCACTAAATAAAGGGATTTGTTATAGATTGTTTTGGTGTAATATGTGTTTCAAGGATGAATCCCATAAACAGAGGAATTTTATGTAATGAAAAAGGGGAAAGGAAGTTTGTGATTAATAAATTCCAAACTTTAAAAACAAAAATTCTGCAGATCAGAAAAGGAGACCACTCAGACTCATATTTGTCATTTAGCACTTTTGTTCTATTTAATCAAGGCATAACTTCTTCAGAACATACAAAATTTAACAACCATCTGGTTTAAAAATCATTCCAAAAGGCCATGTGATCTTTGTTCAACCAACCAACATTAAAACATTCACTTCCTTCTTATATCACATCCAATCACTGTGTGCATATGTTAAAAATACAAACTATTCACTTCCTTAATTCAGTGTAACCAATCAACATTTAAAAAATCACTTCCTTGGTTAGATCAACCAATAGTTAAACACATGTATGAAGAATACGAACTGGCTGAATCAAAGTACATCTCACGAATTGTTCAAATTAACTTTCACACTTTTAAAGTGTACAGTTTTTGTGCAGACAACATTTGATATTTATGCAGTCATTTAAACCAGGAAGTTTGTCTACAACTCCTGACATTCTAGCAGAGTCTTAAAGTCCCTTGTAAAGATTTCCATACCGACAGCTTCAATTACTCCAAAGGAAAAAATCTTAAAATTATTACACAGCTTGGAATGTCTTGCCAAGGCATTAGTTTCATATTTCTTTTTGATGGCAAGATTGTGTTCATAAATACACTTTGCAAATTTTCTGATTGTCTGACCTGTGTAAAAGCTTTTACATAATCCACACTGTGCACAATAAGTAATTTTTTTGGAATCACAGTTGGATCTCTCTTTTGGCCAAATTACAAAATTACGAGCAGTGATGTTTGTTACTGAAGAATTTGTAATAAATCGGCATTGCTTACTCTTTCTACACTTGAAAGTGCCATAGGATGAATAACTGTGTGACATGACCTGCTCTTTCTTTTCTAAAAATGGATTTGATATTCCATGATCTGTCAAACCTGTGGTCCATCCAAACTCATTGGTAAAAGGAAAGAACAACTTAAATCTTAAATTTTGTCATCCTTTCCTGCTTGGTTGTTAGTTTGGGAGATAAACCTGCTTTTATAATTGGTGGATAACAAAATTCAAGATTTAAGTTGTTCTTTCCCTTTACCAATGAGTTTAGATGGACCACAGGTTCGACAGATCATTAGTAATAACTGGAAATTAATAATGAAGAATCAAGAACTGATAGAATATTAGGGGAAAGACCCATGTTTATCCACAAAAAACAAGAAATTTGAAACAGATTTTGGAAAATTCATCCAAGTTTGTTCATACTGAAGGGAATGTTAACAATTTTGGCACTTTTTCATATCAGAAATATTCTTACGGTATATTTATTATGACGATAGATAGTTTCCACTTCAAACATATTGATTGTGTGCTGACTGCAAAGGACAGACTTAGCTGCCAAAGTGAAGGTTTAATATATTTTGCTACATGTTCAAATTGTTATCATTTTATGTAGTCAAGACTATGCAGAAATTAGTAGATAGAGTAAAAGAACATATTTTAGCTGTAAAGAAAAAAGTACAAATGCATTCACTGGGCATGCACAATTATTCAAGGACTTCAGGAAATTTCAGTTTTTAGTAATAGAACAAGTAGATAGCAAGAAATTTGTGAGGTCATTTAATGCTTATTTAGAGTTTCTGGAATTGAAATGGAAAGTGATCTTAAGGGCAGAAACTATTCCAGGAATAAATGAAAACATTCTATAAAAAGCCTTTTGAAATACAAAAAATATTTAATATAATGAGACTTTAAATGTAATCGGTAATTTAAATTAGTGTTTACATTTTATTCATATATATGCACGTGTGTGTGTGTGTGTGTGTGTGTGTGTGTGTGTGTGTGTGTGTGTGTGTGTGTGTATATATATATATATATATATATATGTGTGTGTATATATATATATATATATATATATATATATATATATATATATATATAATACATATATTTTTTATTTTTACAGTCATTTTTATGGTTGGTTTTATAGCAGGATGGTGTTGGCTCTTTAAATGGAAATTACTAAAAGTTTTAAATGGGACAAGTCATTAATTCTTATTCTTTTCTGGTTGGTTGTGCTTTTATGACATCACTTAAATATGTCTTTGTGATTGAGTTATTCTAAAGAAGTTCTCTTTATTAAAAGAACAAAAGTGCTGAATATATATTTTTGGTTTCTTTATTTTAAGTGCCTTTAATGCCTTAGTTAATTTTATAGTATTTTGCCTTAGTGAGTTTTATAGTATTTGAAAAACATTTTATGATATAAATTGTATGTTTTATTATTGTATGAGATAAAGATACTAAAGTAAACAAGTACTTTTCTTTTTTAGTTTTAAGAAATGTAGGCATTACAGTATAAACAGAGAAGAAAGGCGCCATAGTAGGCTGTTATCTTGGTCTGTTAGGGTGGGGGACTGAGATGTAAAAGTGCACAGATTATAATATATGTAGAGCTGAGATGCTCTCTTTTACTTTTGCATAGCTGAATGTCTGGATCAGTGCCCTTGACTCTGATAACAATTTTGAGTAATTAAGTGGGTTTTAAAAATAAGAGACCAGTGTGTAATGAATAGTTTTCCTTTAGCAAATAAATGCTCGGTGTGAGTTGAGAAGTTTGCAGCTGAGGGCAGCTGTACGTTTTGTTCTTGTGTTTTCATGGAGACAAGCTGACTACAGATAAAGGCAATAGATTTAAGAGCTGTGGACATTTTCTACTGAGAGAAACATAAAATTAAAAGGTACAAGGGCAAGCAGCTTAGTAAAAAAAAAAAATTTTTAATTATTGGAAGTGAACGAGCATTTTTTCTGATACCTAAATTATTCAATGCATTTACTAGGGCGGTGTATAATTTAGTTTTATTTGACTCATTCCCTCAATTACAACTCTTTTGAGTGTGTTCTTTTAACTCCCAGTGGGTGTGACTTGAGCCTTTAAAAGCATGAAGTTACCACATTACAGTTAAGACAAATATTCATATCTCTGGAACCATAACTGTTACTAGAAAACTTTAAATGACAAACTATTTAGGGTAAATTAATCTTTATATTTGTGGCATTCATTCAGTTCAGTTCTTTAAACTGGATTTTATAAGCCAAAATTAGTGGAGTAAATGTTAATTTTGTAATGTTACATAAACAGCTTATGATATCTCAGTAACCATTCAAACAAGATACATACTGTCAGCAGGATTTTATTCATAAAGCTGAGAGCTTTCATAAGAGGCTATGCAGTTCTGTCTGTGTTACCTGAAAGTTGATATATTTAGAGAAATATGAAATTATTGCAATACAAATAATATTCAATATCTCTTTAGTGGCATTAGACAGATGTCAAATATCAATACAATTGTATTTGCCATCATGTATGCTTTAAGATGAAATCTTCTGATACCTTGTATGTAGCATGGTTTTGGAATTATTAATGCAAATATGAACAAGCAATATTTGAAACCATGAGGCCTCAGTAGGAGGTAACTGCAGAAACACCTGGAGGCGCACTCGGCTGTAATGAATTAAAGACAGCCACTTAAGACATAGGCAAACATACATTTATACAAAAGAAAAAAACACTTTATGTTCACAGTTACAAACATTATACATCACATACATACTTTTATACAATTAGCATCAATCTAACATTGCAGGAATTGCACAGTTCCTACCTTCACTTAAACCTGAGTTCTCTTCCAAAGCATTATTCTGCATGTATTGTTCCCAAAATTTCCATTATTCTTTGTATTTTGTTCCTACCCCTTTCTAAAAATCCTACTTCCATTTCTTTTATCTTTGCTACAAGACTCACTTCTTCAAATACAGTTGGTTTAGACTTTGATTTCCATTTTCTAGTAATTGCTTTAATAAAGCCTTACTATGTCTAGATGATTCAAATGCTATATCGCAGCTCAAAAAATAATTTCTTAGTTGCATTCATTAACTCACTCAATATTGCTAACACAGTACTCTGGAGGGAATTTTTAAAATTTATTTATTTAATATTTGTTTACTGGGAAAGTCCGACTAGGACAGCTCCCATTTTCAGAGGAGGCCCGGAGAGAAATGCTCCAGACGCATGTCTTTGGAATGTGGAAGGAAACCAAAGCCCCCTTTCCTTCTTAGATAAAATTCTTAAATTCTGTATTAATAACTGTCCACAACTTCTGTCTGGATGTTAAAAATATGTCTGACCTGGAACAAAAAACATTTCACTACTTGTATCTTCATATCCATAAACACAACATACCTCTCAACCATACCGAATTCCTGAGTATTCACCGGTTTTGAGGGCAAAATAATGGGGTGCCACGAATTCCCGAGTGGCCCCTTTAATTCCCGATTTAATTTTTTATTATTTATTTTTTTTAATTTTTTTATTTTTGTACAACTTTAAGTTTATGGCTGATGTCACCATGCATCACTGGCCTACAGGGGCAATGCGTGAATGACATCAGCTTCGTTGGACTGTTATTTTGAACTGTTTTGGAGTTGCAGTGGCCACTAATGGCAGAAATCTATTTAAGCAGACCACAGAGTAGTTCATCATTCAGTGGCCAGTGCAACAGAAGTATGCTGTTTTATTCAGAATTCAGTGTGTTATTGCTGCCAGTCCTTGCCCGCTCCATTTTGTCTGGTACTGTGTGTGCGATTTAGTTAATCATTAAACAGAGGGTCCTCATTATTCAATGCATAGCTTAGTTAGCTTATCTAGGGAGGTGTGTGTGTGTGTGTGTGTGTGTGTGTGTGTGTGTGTGTGTGTGTGTGTGTGTGTGTGTGTGTGTGATTCCCTCATTATTCAGACTTCACTGCTGTTTTTTTTTTTTTTACTGTAGTTCTTGCTGCCAATCCCATATACATTACTGACTCAGACTAGCAGGTGTGCTATTAAGCATACTTTAGTCAGACTTTTCTAGTTATCCGGTTCCCGTTTACTAATTGAGAGTGTCCCTCATTATTCAGAACTTTCAATGCTGATTATTCAGACTAGCAGGTGTGTACTGATTAAGAATTAATCAGACTTGCAGCACCCATTTATCTGATTGAGAGGTCTGTTTATCTGATTACCAGAGGAAAGGTGTGTGTTGTTTTATTCAGAATTCAGTGCTGTTATTGCTGCCACTCCATTTTATCTGTTACTGTGTGTGCCATTTAATCTATTAAACAGAGGGGTTCCCATTATTCAGTGCATAGCTTAGCTAGGGAGGGGTGTGTGTGTGATTCCCTCATTATTCAAACTTCATTGCTGTTTTCCTTTATTGCTGCCAGTCCCATATACTGTCTCAGACTAGCAGGTGTGTGTGTGAGATTAAGCATACTTTATTCAGACTTCTCTAGTTATCCGGTTCCCATTTGCAGATTAAGAGTGTTTCCCTCATTCAGACTAGCAGCAGAAGCTTAACCATTTAACATCTCATTACAAGAGGTGTGTGTGTGTGTGTGTGTGTGTGTGTGTGTGTGTGCGTGTGTGTGTGTGTGTGTGTGTGTGTGTGTGTGTGTGTGTGTGTGTGTGTGTGTGTGAGAAAATGCCCCAGTTAGGTTTGCCTGGTGGTTAGAGGTACTCAGGCTCAAACCCTGTACCTTAAGTAAAAGGAGTAAGAACCCGAATTCCCTACCCATACCACCACTTGTGATTTATCTGGAATGTTTGGCTCATATAACTTTTGGTCTTTTCCTCTTAAAATGTGTGGTTTTCTAGCAAATCAGTTAGAACTGAATTGACTAAATAATGATTAGATAGTCATTTAAGTTTCAGTCTTCTATCTTTCAGGAAAGTCATGGTAACAGAAAACATTTTATTCTAGCAATTTTCCAAGAGTATACAAGCAATGCTTCCCTGCCCTGGTTTTTGGACCTTTGCCCCCCCCCCCCAATCAATTTTGGCTTTCTCAGAATTTCTTCTGCTGCATATTTCTTCAGGGGCAGAGAAGTTTAGTGCTGTTTATGCCAAGTCACTCTGTTTTGTTAGTAGCACAACAGGTAGAACACTTGCTTTTGATGCAGATGCTGCAGTCCTGAGAGTGTCCTCTTTTGCAAATAAACTTAGTAACTATGAACCTGTTATCGGTTTGCCATCCATTCCCTATTGCAATATTACTAGTGTATTATTTTTTTTAATGTAACATAGGCAATGTATTCCTCAAGGCCAACAGGCACTTTAGTTGTTGATGAAACAATGAAATATGAAGTTGTTTGCTAGCAGCAACTTCTTCATTAGTTACAGATCTCTTTAATGTGGAATTATTTAGATGATTTTCACTTCTGCAGAGATTGTGCATATTTACTGATACTGGTGGATTGCAGAAGTTTGAGTAGACTTTTATGATGGAAATGTTCTGAATTTGGCAGTGTTGTCATTATTGCTTCATGCATTTTGTTTCATTGATTACTGGAAAATGTTTAAAACAGTAAATTTAAAATGTGCTCTAACAAGTGTGCTGTATTAAACAAGGAATATAATGTAATACAATCAGGAAGGTGCATCAAAGAACACATATATGTTTCATGTGCAAGGGGCATATGATTTGAAAACAGCCCAAAGATAATCTTCTTCTGCAACTGGGCAGATGCATTTTCTTTGAATATGGGTTTCAATGCTGTTTCAATGAATGTGAGTTTCAAAGGGTAGGGAAGTTTTAATGCTAAGTTTATTTTCATTGTAGGACTGTATTGCTTTGTTTAGCAGATGTCTATTCGTGTTTGTGCTATGAAATGTAAAATAAAAGTTTTAAATGAAATCCAAATAATCATTGTAGAAGTAAAGCAGTATGCATATTACAATGTTTATGGCAAATGGGGTGAATTAGCAAAATAATGGGACACTGGAAAGGCTGCTGGGGGGGAGGGCTGTGTATCAGGGTCCCCAGTCAACCATGGTTTTTTGTGAGGGGGGAAGGGTGGCAAACTCAGACAGCCCCAGGTGGCACAAACTCTACCTATGCTACTGATAAGTAGGCCATGGAGAATGACTTTTGGAGGTCATAGCAAACGATAATATTCTTTTCCTAAGATTAGAATATTGCCTACCATTAAATGCCGTACTTTTACCACAAAACACACATACTGCAAGTCACCAAAAACAAAATCTTAAGATTCATCATCTTCTTCCTTCGCAGTGAACATCATTTCTGCACATTAAAAAATGGTTACCATTTACTACAGGGTCTGCGGCCATATTTTGGTTGTCTGTTCTTTAGTTTGTGTTTGAAAGTGGGTATCCCACAATTCCACGGGAGTGGGCGGGGTTACATAATTATGCATGCAAATTTTATGTTAATCGGCGTACAGGTGTGTACCTATTTTTCATGGGCCTTTGTCCAGATTTTTGATGTTTCCAGGTTGAGAGGTATGAAACACAAGCTTCCAGTTTCTCTATTTTTGTATTATATTTTGTTTTGTCTCTTCCCACATATGCATAGCTGCCATAACAGAACCCTTTTTAAGACATAGTCCTAAATACTTCATTTTAATCATATCCCCATAAATATGGGTATTGCTGAACCAGTTTATGTGTGGATACATAATTTACAGCTATAGCTTTTGTTTTGTCTTTATTAATTGTATATCCTGAAAAAACTTGAAACTGTCTCAGAATGTTCCACAATGCTGAGGTGACCCTTTCTGTTTTATCAGGTGCAATATAATATTGCCTGCACATAAATCCAGCTTTTCATGATTACCATACCAATTATATCCTTGAATTTTAGAGACCTTTATTTTCTTTGCCAGTGGCTCTAAACATAATGCAAATAACAGGGGAAAGAGGACAACCCTCTCTATTTCCTGTGTTCAGACACAACCTATAAGAGAGGAATTCATCCACTTTAATTTTTCCTCTCATATAGCCTCCTAATTAACACAATTATTGTATCAGGAAATGTAAATGCTTCCATTCCCCTACTCATAAAATCCCAGCTTATTCTGTTGAATACTTTCTGTGTATCAAGACTCATCAACAACAGCAGTATTTTCTTGCATTCTGCTTCTCTCTGCATCATTGTTATAGAAGTGTTGCCAAAAGTTTGCCTCCACTCCACAAAACCACACTGATCCATATCTATCAATTTTGGCATTTGTTTAGCTGTTATAGACATAAATACTTTATAATCATGGTTTAAAATTGAAATGGGCCTATACAAAGCTGAGTCTGATGGGTCTTTACCATCTCTATGTATTACAGCTGCCACAGCTTTCTTCTAGGATGTTAGTGCTTCCCCTTATTTTAAGATACACTTAGACAAAACCTTTGAAATCATTTTCTCTTTCTTCCCTCCCAGCTTCCAAACTTCCACAGGAATACCATCTATTCCTGGAGACTTCCTGCATATTGATTTATATGTCACAGTTTTTCTCATCCTCCTATCTTAACTATTAATTGCTGAGTTTCATCTACCTCTAGTCTTGGCATACTTAAGTCTTCCATAAATATTTCCATTTGTGCTTTTTATTGATTTCAACATTCCTCTGCTTTATATGGATTTCATAAAATTTTCAGAATGTCTATAATCCTCTACAGGATCTCTGGTTATTTCTCTTGTTGTAGGCTCCCTAAGTTGGGCAACAACCCTTTTGATTTTCTGTTGCCTAAGTCATTGTGCTAAGAGGTTGTGTGCCCTGGAGTTATGATAAAAAAAAACAATTGCTTAACAGCATTCTTCCTAAACTCAGATTATCTAGAGACTCCCTTATTTTCTCTTTGGCAGTTTGCAATTGCACCTCTTCTTGTTCTGTGAGACTCCCCTTATTCTACAATACTTTAACCTTTGTCAGCCCATCTGAATAATTCTTGTTACTTCTTAACCATATATTTTTCTTTTATTTCTTCCCTATTTTTAAACTCCACTTTCATGTTATCCTACCTGCTATCAAATATCTACTACCAATTCCTTAAATTCCTCTCTTTTTAATAGGTAGGTGGGGAAGTGACATTTATTTTTACTTCATTACCATGCATTTTTTTCAATAAACATTTTATTAAGTTATCACATATACCATATGCAATCTTACATTTATATAAATGAAAAGCAAACACTGACAAAACATTAGTTGCAAACATTATACATTGCAGACACAATGAAACAACTGTAGTTGCAAACATCATACATCACTACATCACTTACAATTTATCCAGTCATTGTCAGTTAAGCATTATATGGTTCATTCAAAAACTGCCTCTTGGTTCTCTGCATATATTGTTCCCAAAATTCTCATTTTACCTATGCAGTTTGCCCTGTCCCTTTTCTAAAGATCCCAATTCCAGTTGTTTTTTTTTATCTGTTACTGTATTCACTACTTCTAGTAAACTTGGTCTAGACAGTGATTTCCGTTTTCTAGTAGTTGCTTTTTTGGCAGTCACCATAATTAGATGCAGCAAGGCTTTACTATGTTTAGACAATTCCAATTCTATATCATAGCTCAAAAAAATCATCTTCTCAGTCAATCCAATCCGTTCACCCAGCATCTCCGACAGTGCAGTCCGCAGGGAATCCCTAAAGTTGCCAGCTCATTACACTCCTAAAAAATATATTACCAGACACCTCTTTCTTGCCCATCACACCTCCAACATTTGCTGCCCTGCCCTGGTTTTTGGACCTTTGCCCCCCCCCCCAATACCTGAGGAAAAATTCTTTTGGAGTCTAAAAATACCTATGTAAACACTTCCAGGCAAATATCCTAAATTTTTTAGACTTTGTTGCATATTTGGGAGATTTACCTATTCCCCCAATTGTCTCTTTGTGAATTGCTTAGCCAATCTCTCTTCCCAATCTTTTCTAAGCTCCTCTGATTGATTCTTATAATTATCATGCAATATTTTATATGCTCGATTAATTATTCCTTTTTTAACTGCAGCCTCTGTTCTAGATTGTATTAAAAACTCTACCAGTGCTGGCTTTTCATTTAGGACCCCTCTATTTCTTTTTCTTTGCCTATACTCTGATGTCAATCCTTGATAGGAAAAGCAATCTCCAACCTACAATCCAAATACATTATTGGTCTCCTCCCATTCTATTACCTTTATCTTTCTAGTTATTTCCTCCCAATACCTTGGTTCCTTTGCCAGTTTTTTTCCAATAAATTCCAGCCCCCCTCTTGCCTATTATCTGTATCCCTAACCACAGTCATCCCTGTCAGCAGAATCTTTTTTCTCCATTCTTGTGCTGGTTTAGTTCTTAGAATACTCTTCTTCATCTTCAACAAACTAGTCAAAAAAACCCTCAAAAGTTCTGGTCAGGTGTTAATAAACTTCTGAAACCAGGGCATTCACCTACTCCCATCCCTTCAGGCTTTAACCTTAACAATTCGACCCTGATCCCAGATGCCTTTAATAAGTACTTTACAGAAGCCATTCAAACTCTAGCTAATTCATTACCCACATCTTCTGCATTCTCACCAAATATCTCTGAAGACTCTTCTAATGCCTTTCAGATTCAACCTGTCACTTCATCTATTATTTATAAGCTTCTCAACAAACTCAAACCATGTACCCCTTCTGCTGACCAACTCCCATCTGAATACTTACAAATTGCTGCAAAAGCTATTAATCACCCCATATCCATACTGATTAATAGGACTATCTCTGAAGGAGTGATCCCCACCATATGGAAAATATCGCATATAATTCCTCTACATAAAGGGGGCTCTTCTACTGAGCTCTCCAACTTTCACCCTATTGCTTTACTCTCCCCATTAGCTAAAATTATGGAAAGATGTATACACAAACAAATTCTCAACTACCTTCTTCAAAACAAACTTCTAGCTGACTGTCAACATGGTTTCAGGCCTTTCCATAGCACTACAACTGCCCTCCTTTCCTTCTCTGACTCCATAAATAATAATCGAAACAATAATCATTTCTCCTCCGCTCTATTCATAGACCTATCAAAAGCCTTTGATATGGTTAACCATAATATACTTCTTCACAAACTCAATCTCTTTTCTCTTAGCTCACACTCTCTACAGTGGTTTAGGAGCTATCTTAATAACAGGTAACAAGCTTTGCTTTGGGATAACAACCTATCATCCTTAACCCCAGTAAATATTGGTGTTCCACAAGGATCAATCTTAGGTCCCCTTCTTTTCTTATTATTTATTAATGACCTACACTTTAATGTGCCACAAGCTACTTGTATTCAATATGCCGACGACTCTACTTTGATCTGCACTGCTAAAAATGTTTCCTCCCTTCAGTCCATCACCCAAACAGTTTTCCAAAACGTTGAAAAATGGTTTATGCAACACTGCCTCCTCCTTAACCCCCAAAAAACTAAGCTTCTTCTCTTTACTCCTACCAATAAATCTCCCACACCATTTTTCACTATCTCCTCAAATAATTCTACCTGTATTAACCCTGATATGACCACTCGACTGTTAGGTGTAACCATTGACAACTGTCTTAACTTTGATGACCATATTAACTCTACTATTAAAGCTGTAAATAAAAAAGTTGGGCTGCTCTACAGAATTAAACCCTTCCTTACCCCAGTAGCGAGAAAAAACATTGCTCAAACTCACCTGATCTCCACCCTTTTTTAGGCCTCAGCTTTATACACTAACTTATCTAAAAACAACATTTCCAAACTCTCTACCTGCTATCATAGTATAGCAAGATTCATTACTGCTACTCCCCTCAGAACTCACCACTGTCTCAACCTCAAACAACTAAATTGGCTAGAGCTAAATAACCACTTACTCTACCAACAATTACTCTTCATTCATAAGACACTTTACTACCCTGATGATACTCCTAGCCTGACAAAACTAATTTCACCTTATAAAAACCTAGCCACACTTCGCTCTGCCAATAAACTACTAGTATCTGTTACTAAATCGCACAATAAAGCTGGTGACGCATTATTTTCAAATTCCATAGGTAAAAACTGGAATCAACTCCCTCAAGAACTAACTAATCAAGACTCTACTACTCTTTTCAAAAAACATATCAAAGAACATCTTAAAACTCAATGGTTATGTCCTTGTACTAACCCCGACTGAAAACATGTCTCCATACACCTAATCTTCCTCCCCTTCCCTTACTGAGATCCTAACTTACACTTTCAATTGCTGAGAGTCACTTCTTAGAACTATGCCTTACTAATAATCTTTTTGTAACGTATTCCTACATTTTTCCTTCTGTTTTATTAGTCTAACTATAGTACCATGCTTTTATTTATTCTCTTTTTTTATTTCTACTTTTAATGTATTTTTAGATTCTTTTTGCAATTTCTCTTTTTTCAACTTGTATATTTTTGTGCATATTAATTTTTTGTGATATATAATTGTTGCTTGCCTGTTCTGGAGCTTTTCTCCCCGGGCCTCTACTGTAAACGGATATATGTCCAGCTTGACTAGCCCAGTCAACAAATGTAAAATAAAATAAAAAATAAATAAATAATAAAAATATTTTATGAATATACTAGTCTGTATGAATTTTGTTGGTCTCCTTAAGAGTCTGCATCTAAAATCCCAATCTCTCCTTATTTCTTGAGCTTCACCCCTGTATCATCATCATTCCTTTCCACTTTGAATTATAGTTTTCTGCTTGTGCTATGTATAAGACCCTTAACTGGGTTTCTGTAAAATACCCCCTCAAATTGGGTAATCTTAGTCCACCTTGTTCTATTAGAAGAATCAACTCATCCCACTTGACCCTTGCTGTCTTCCCCTCAAGATAAAATCCTTCAACATTTTTTAATTGCTATCCAGAGCTTCTCCTCTGGTTGATAAAAATGTGCCTGACCTGTGTATAACACAAAAGGGATTAAAAACATTTTAACTGTTTGTATCTTAGTATTCATATCCATTTAACAAAGCTTCCAGTTTCTCAATTTTTGTATTATCTTCTGTTTAGTCTCTTCCACATATCTTTGGCTGCCACAATAGAGTAATTTCTAATCCATACTTCTAAATACATTATTTTATCATATCCCCATAAATATGGATATTGTTGGACCAGTTTGTGTGTGAGTACCTAATTTACCGCAACAGTATGCCAAGAGTGTTTTGGAGTTGAAAAGAGTGTCAGATAGAGAGATGATGTTCTTCGTTTTTCACTGTTGCAGTCATTACATTTGGGTAATCTGCTGGCAGGTTGCCCTCAGTCGGCCTGATTAACAAAGTCTTGAATCCTGCGTCAGTTGCTGTCCCTTCTTCTGTGACGTCAGGTTGTCAGGGGTATAAAACATGCAGCAGATGCCATTACATCAGTCTTTCTTGCCGCACGGTGCCCGAAGCAGAAGCAGTTTGCAAGTGCCGGTCGGCCGACTCCTGAAATTTTCATTTTCGAGTTTCAGAACTGAAGTCTTCAACTAAAAGCTAAGTACCCCGTTGGGGAAACTTTTTCTTGCACCTTACCGATGTCAGTAAAAGTTAATAATTGCATTACTTGTGGGAAACAAATACCTCATAAGGATTTTCATTTGTACTGTATTCCTTGTCTAGGTCCTGACCACAATGTGCTTTGCTGTCGGTTTTGTGCTAAATTTAATCAATGCACGATTAAACATCGGTATATTTTTGCTTCTAAATATTTTGGCTCAAGATTTAATTATCCAGAAATGTCATCAGTTAGCAATCCGACTACCGGAATACCTAAAAAATGCAAAGAAAAAGACAGAGACAGACCAGTCACCGGTACTCAGTGAGGTGCTTTCTCAGCCCCTGATACCCGCTACTTCTGATTCGCAGGCCTCTATTGACACCCATTCAGAGTCCGGTATGCTGCAAGATGCTTCAATTATGGAACCCGCAGATGTCTCCACCTTAGATGGGTCCAGAGCTGCTGTGCATGCACTGGCTTCTGAGGGTGTTTTCAGGCCTACAGATTTGTATATTAGACCGACACCATCTTCAAAATTAAGGCCAAAATCTAAATCTATGTCTAAAAAAAACAACGACTGGGCCACATGTGCAGGCCCCTATGCCTAAAAAACAAACTAGCAAAATGGCTGAAGATTTAATTACTCTGATCAGGGGTAGCCAACCCCCTCCTTCTAAGAGACAAGACATTGATTATGAATCTTCTGAACAGGATTCTATTTCTTCTGACTCTTCTAATGAACAGGATTTGTCTATTCCTACTTGTGAGGACTCTGCTGAGGATTCCATTCCTTCTGTCTCTCCCCCTGAGGATTTTTCTTTTGGGGAAACTTTACATGCCTTAAGGGAACATTTCCACTAGGAAAGTCAGGATTTCTCTGAATCTAAAAAGATACTTAGGGATTTTCTTCTACTTCCTCGGCATAGGCCTTTGGCTATACCTCCTGTTCTAGACATTGCTGATGATGTTTTTTCAGACTCTATTATAACTCCTGATTCTCTGCCTCTGGCTCCTTGTAAGCCAGACAGATACTACAGGGTTCCTGACTCCCACAAATTCCTTTTCAAAAATCCTATTGCTGATCCTAAAACCATTTCTCAGGGTCCCATGGGCATTGAGGCCTCTACTGCCAAAAATCCTACCCCTTCTGATAGAGATTCAAGGGCGCTGGATAGATGGGGTAAGAAGGTTTACACGTATGAAACCTTGGCAATCAGGGCTTTAAACTGTCAATCTCATATGCTTAAATATCAACAGCATATTATGGGACTACTTAAACAGAAAATTATGTTAATCTCTGACTGTGTGGAAAATAAAGAATTGCAGGATTTATTGCATTCAGCTGAACAAGTTGGAAAACATACTTTGCAATGTGGTTTTGATTCCTTGGAGGCCTCTTGCAGGGCTGCTGTAACTGGATCTGTGCTAAGAAGGCATGCTTGGCTCAAAGAGCAAACTCTGCCTGACCATGTTAAAGAAAGATTGTTGGATGCTCCTTTACAACAGGATCATCTCTTTGGTAATAAGGCTGAAGAAGTGTTAAAAAAGATGGAAGATAAAGCTAAATCTATGCAAACTGTGAAAGATTTCTTACAAGTGCAACCTCCAAGATTTAGTAGGCACTGGCCTTTTCCAGTCGCCTCGAGAGCCACTCAAGTCAAATCAAGACATTCCAAAGGCACCAGGTTTCAGTCACAAGGAACTTTTAGAACAAAACAATGGGGTGCCTCCACCTCCAAATCTGAAGCAACAAGGGCACCTCCCTATGGTAAACAGACTCAGTGACTTCCCTGTACAATCTCCAAGCACTTATCTCTTGGCCGCCCCTTTGGGGGGAAAACTTCATGCACGAAACTGGAAACTTGTTACTCAGGACAAATGGGTTTTAAGTATAGTATCCCTGGGATACAGATTTCACTTCCACACGTTGCCAATCCCAAATGGATGGCCAGATCTGCCCACACATCAGTGGGAAGAGGCCCAGAAACAAGTTCTGTCCCTCATGAACATGGAGGCTATTCAGCCAGTACCAGAAGAGGAAAAGGGACAAGGTTTCTATTCCAGACTTTTCCTGGTACCCAGAAAAGACAAATCATGGCGTACAATTCTGGACTTATCCACTATAAACACATTTCTGGACATTCCAACATTCCAAAATTCAAGATGCTGACTCTTCAACAGTTACTACCTATGCTAGGCACAGATGCCTGGCTGGTAACTCTAGACTTAAAAGAGGCTTACCTGCATATCTCAATCAGGGAATCTTGCAGAAGATACCTCCGTTTCAAAGCAGACTACTTGCATTACCAGTTCTCTGCACTGCCCTTTGGCTTATCTACTGCACCCAGGGTCTTCACAAAGTGCCTGGCACCAGTAATTGCATTTTTCAGGCAAAGAAATATTCAAATATATCCATACCCGGACGATTGTCTAATTCAGGCAGAAAACAAGGACATTCTTCTAAAGCATCTGGCATTTGTAAAAAGGGTTCTAACTTGTCTAGGGTACACCATAAATGAAAAGAAATCACAACTGGTACCCTCTCAAAAAATTACATTCCTGGGTGCAAGCTTGAATACAACTGCCCAGATGACTTACCTTACACCAGAAAAGAAAATTCAATTGATGACTTACTTCAAACAGGTGGCCACAAAAGCCCTGCTATCTGCAAGACAAATTCTGCAAGCCTTGGGGTACATGGCCTCCTGCATTCTTCTAATTCCATATGCAAGACTGCATACGAGGAAACTTCAGTGGTACTTAAAAAGTTTATGGAGTCAACATTGTCACAGCCTAGAAACAATGATTCCTATTATACCTTGCCTGCAACTAGAGTTCCTATGGTGGGCAGAGGCCTGCCACCAAAACAAAGGACTGCCATTCACTCCACCCCCTGCGGCCCAAACCCTAACAACAGATGCATCAGACTTTGCTTGGAGGGCTCATCTGGCAGGGAAGTGCATTCAGGGCAAAAGGAGCCAAAATCAAATGCAACTACATATAAATCAGAAAAAGATGCTAGCTGTACAGAATGCTCTGACAGCCTTCAAGGACTACCTTCATCCAGGACAACTAATGATAAAGACAGGCAACACCACAGTTATGTGGTACATAAACAAGCAGGGGGGTACACATTCCTACCCCCTTTACAGACTAGCCATGGCATTGTGGAACATGGCCTTGACCTATCAGATACAACTACAATCTCAATTCCTGCCAGGAAAGCTAAATACTCTGGCAGACGAATTAAGCAGAAATCTTATGGACCCACATGAGTGGAAACTGGAACCACAAGTTTTCAACATTTTGACACACAAATGGGGGAACCCAGACATAGATCTTTTTGCCTCACCCCAGAACTATCAGTTGGACAAATTCTGCACAAGAATTCATCACAAAAAAGCTTGGAAAGTGGATGCACTATCATTCAGCTGGAAAAACCTATCAGACTATGCTTTTCCCCCTCTGCCTCTGCTCTCCAAAGTTCTACTAAAAATCAAACAGGACAAACCAAAAATTATTCTGATTGCTCCAGACTGGCCTCGCCAACACTGGTACCCACTCCTGCGCAATGTGTCACACCTTCCTCCATGTCACCTGCCTTAGACACCTTGCCTACTCTCTCAGCAGAACTACCAAATTCTGCACACTCAGCTCCAAACATTGAATCTTGCAGCGTGGCTAATCAACTAATTTCACCCTTGGCATCCCTCAGCAAACCAGTGATGGATGTCATTTTGGAGGCTAGATGGCCTAGTACTAGAAAATCTTATGCTGACAAATGGAAAAGATTATGTGCCTGGAACCATTCACAAGGAATAAGCACAGCAATGCCTAATATTCCTCAGATTCTGCAATACTTAACTGAGATGCTTCACAAGGGCCTATCTTTTTCTTCCATAAAAATCCATGCCTCCACCATTTCAGCTCATTACAACACAGAACCTCCCCTCTTCTCTCATCCTCTGCTAAAGCAGTATCTCAGAGGGGCCAAATATTTAAGACCTCCCAGGAGAGCACCAACTCCTGCATGGGACCTCAATTTTGCTTTGGAAAAACTCACTCTCCCTCCTTTTGAGCCAGTTGTTACTGCATACCTACAATTTCTCTCCTGGAAAACAGCTTTCCTCTTAGCAGTCACTTCAGCTAGAAGGATTTCAGAATTACAGGCTCTTATGGCAGTGGAGCATTTCATTATTTTTCATCTGGACAGGGTGGCTGTCAGGACCAATCCATCTTTCATGCCTAAGGTGGTATCCAGTGTCAGGCCATTCATCTGCCAACTTTCTTCCCCAATCCACAGAACAAGGGTGAGCAGATTCTGCATTCATTGGATGTACACAGACAACTTAGATTCTACTTAAACAGGATGAAATCTCTAAGAAAATCTGAACAACTATTGGTGGCATTTGCTGCAGGGGCAGAGGGAAAGGCTATTTCAAAGCAGACTATCTAAAAATGGATAAGCCATTGTATTAATTTCTGCTATATGCACCATGGTAAACCTATCCCCAAGGAGATCAGGTCTCATTCCACCAGGCCTGCATCTACTTCTGCAGTCTTTCTCAGAGGGGTTCCTACCAGAGACATTCTAGAAGCTGCTACCTGGAGCTCAGTTCATATGTTCACCAAACATTACCATTTACCTCTCTTCTCTAAATCTAGAGTTGGCTTTGCCACTGCTGCCCTGCAGGGCCTTATAGCTGCTCCTAATGCTGTATAAATCCATCCTCCCAACCATGAACCATAGTTTTGGGATTCTACCCAAATGTAATGACTGCAACAGTGAAACACGAAGAACATAGTACAGTTGTGTACACTTACCATAAATGTAGATGTTCGAGTGTATTCACTGTTGCAGTCCTGGTTACCCACCCTCCAGCCCCCTGTTTTTCTCTTCTATACCTTTCCTTTTTTTACTATGCTTAATAGCCTTTTTGGTTGTATTTGCTTTTGTGTGGAGGAATATTTTTTGTGTTTTAATTTATATACTTATATATATATATATATATATATATATATATATATATATATGTGTGTGTGTGTGTGTGTGTATTTTGCTCCCCATTTGGGGGGCACCTGACATATGGGGCAAGAAAAACTGATGTAATGGGGTCAGCTGCATGTTTTATACCCTGATGACCTGACCTCACAGAAGAAGGGACAGCAACTGACGCAGGACCCAAGACTTTGTTAATCAAGCCAACTGAGGGCAACCTGCCAGTAGATTACCCAAATGTAATGACTGCATCAGTGAGTGCACTTGAACATCTACATTTATGGTAAGTGTACACAACTGTATTTTTCTGAAGCTGGAAATTGTTGGTGTAATGATGAATGTTGTTAGTGCATACTCTCCGCAAGTTTGGTGTGCGATGGATGAGAAAGAAAAATTTTGGAGTGAGTTGGATGAAGTGGTGGTGAGTGTACCCAAGGGTGAGAGACTGGTGATTGGAGCAGATTTCAATGGGCATGTTCGTGAAGGGAACAGAGGGGATGAGGAAGTGATGGGCAGGTATGGTGTTGAGGAAAGGAATGCAGAAGATCAGATGGTAGTGTTTTTTGTGAAAAGGATGGACATGGCTGTGATGAATACATATTTTAAGAAGAGGGAGGAGCATAGGGTGATGTACAAGAGTGGAGGAAGATGTGCACAGGTGGATTATATCCTATGCAGGAGGGCCAGTCTGAAGGAGATTGGAGACTGTAAAGTGGTGACGGGAAAGTGTAGTTAGGCAGCATAAAAAGGTGGTCTGTGGGATGACGTTGGTGATCAAGAAGGAGGACAAGTGTGAGAGCAGTGCCAAGGATCAAATGGTGGAAGTTGAAAAAGGGTGATTGTGAGGTGGAGTTCAGGGAAGAGTTAAAACAGGCACTGGGGGGCAGTGAAGAGCTACCAAATAGCTGGGTAACTACAGCAGAGATGGTAAAGGAGACAGCTAGAAAGGTGCTTGGTGTGACATCTAGACAGAAGAAGGAGAACAAGGAGACCTGGTGGTGGAATGAGGAAGTACAAGAGAGTATACAGAGGAAGAGGCTGGTGAAGAAGAAGTGGGATTGTCCGAGAGATGAAGAAAGTAGACAGGAGTATAAGGAGATGAGGAGCATGGCAAAGAGACAGGTGGCGAAGGATAAGGATAAGGCATATGGAGAGTTGTATGGAAGGTTGGACACTAAAGAGGGAGAAAAGGACCTGTACAGATTGGCTAGACAGATGGACTGAGCTGGGAAAGATGTGCAGCAGGTAAGGATGATAAAGGATAGTGAGGGAAATGTACTCACAAGCGTAGAGAGTGTGTTGAGAGGATGGAAAGAGTACTTTGAGGTGCTGATGAATTAAGAGAATGAGAGAGAGAAGGTTGGATGATGTGGGGATAGTGAATCAGGAAGTGAAACAGATTAGCAAGGAGTAAGTAAGGACAGCTATGTAGTGGATGAAAAATGGAAAGGCTGTTGGTCCAGATGACATACCATGGAGGTGTTTTAAGAGAAATGTTGGAGGGGTTTTTAACCAGATTGTTTAATGAAATCTTGGAAAGTCAGAGGATGCCTGAGGAGTGGAGAAAAGGTGTTTCGGTACCTATTTTTAACAATAAGGGTGATATGAAGAGCTGTAGTAACTACAGAGGGATACAAATGATCAGTCACAGCTTGAAGTTATGGGAAAGAGTAGTGGAAACTAGGTTAAGAAGGGAAGTGATGATTAGTGATCAGCAGTATGGTTTCATGCCAGGAAAGAGCACTACAGATGTGATGTTTGCTCTGAGAGTGTTGATGGAAAAATATAGAGAAGGTCAGAAGGAGTTACATTGTGTCTTTGTGGACTTGGAGAAAGCATATGATAGGGTGCCTAGAGAGGAGTTGTGGTATTGTATGAGGAAGTCAGGAGTGGCAGAGAAGTATGTAAGTGTGGTACAGGATATGTATGAGGGTAGTGTGACAGTGGTGAAGGCTGCAGTGGGAGTGACAGATACATTTAAGGTGGAGGTGCGATTACATCAAGGATCAGCTCTGAGCCCTTTCTTATTTGCAATGGGGATGGACAGGTTGACAGATGAGATCAGACAGGAGGCCTCATGGACTATGATGTTTGCAGATGACATTGTGATCTGTAGTGAGAGTAGGGACCAGGTTGAGGAGACCCTGGATTGGTGGAGATATGCTCTAGAGAGGAGAAGAATGAAGGTCAGGATGACTAAGACAGAATATGTGTGTGTGAATGAGAGGGAGGGTGGAGGAATGGTGAGGATGCAGGGAGTAGAGTTGACGAAGGTGAATTAGTTTAAGTACTTGGAATCAACAGTTCAGAGTAATCATGAGTGTGGAAGAGAGGTGAAGAAGAAAGTACAGGCATGGTGGAATGGGTGAAGAGTGTCAGGAGTGATTTGTGACAGACAGGTACCAGTAAGAGTGAACGGGAAAGTCTACAAGAGGGTAGTGAGACCAGCTATGTTGTATGAGTTGGAGACGGTGGCATTGACAAAAAGGCAGGAGTCAGAGCTGAAAGTGGCAGAGTTAAAGATGTTAAGATTTGCACTGGGTGTGACAGGGATGGACAGGATTAGGAATCAGTATATTAGAGTGTCATCTCAGGTTGGACGGTTTGGAGACAAAGTCAGAGAGGTGCGATTGCGTTGCTTTGGACATGTGCTGAGGAGGGATGCTGGGTATATTGAGAAAAGGATGCCAAGGATGGAGCTGCCAAGTAAGTGGAAAAGAGGAAGCCTTAAAAGATAAGGTTTATGGATGTGGTGAGAGAGGACATGCAGGTGGTTGGTGTGACAGAGCAATATGCAGAGGACAGGAAGAAATGGAAACAGATGATCCACTGTGGTGACCCCTAATGGGAACAACAGAAAGAGAAGAAGAAGAAGCCTTTGTTTTAGCTTCATTAACATTGTATCGCAAGAAGATCCAAAACTGCCTTAAAATGTTCCGTAATACTGTAATGCCCCCTTCTGGTTTTGTCATGTATAAAATAATATCTGAAAATACAACCAGCTCTTCCTGACTACCATACCAAATATATCCTTGAATTTCTGAGTCCCTTATTTTCTTTGCCAGTGGTACTAAATATAATGCAGACAACAAAGGGGGAAAGCAGACAACTCTGCCTGTTTCTCTACTCAAGCAGAGGTTATCAGAGAGGTCCCACCCACTTTAATTTTTGCCTACGATCTCTCATATATATTCCTAATCAACCTTATAATTGTATCAGGGAAAGCAAATGCTTCAGTTGCCCTACTCATGAAGTCCAAGATTACTCTGTCAAATGCTTTCTTTGCATCAAGACCTACCAATAATAGTGGTATTTTCTTGCATTCTGCTACTCTCTGAATCATCAGTGTTTTGTTAATATTGTCAAATGTTTGCCTCCCCTCCACAAAACCACAGTGATCCATATCAATCAATTTTGGTATCACTTTTGCCATTCCTTTAGCCATTGTAGGCATAAATATTTTTTAATCATGGTTTAGTATTGAAGTGGGCCTGTATGAAGCTGGATCCGATGGATCTTTACCCTCTTTAGGTTTTACCATTCACACCACTTTCTTCCAGGATGCTGGTACTTCTCCTTCTCTTAAAATATTTTTAAACAAAACCTTCCAGATCCTTATCAATTTTTTCCTGCCTAGCTTCCAAACCTCCACAGAAATACCATCCATTCCTGGGGGCTTTCCTGTAGATTGGTTATATATAACCATTTTTATCTCATCTCTTCCTTTCCTAAATGTTAGTAATTGAGCCTTATCTACCTCTAACCTTGACATTGACATTTCCATTTGTACCTTATCTTGATTTCAATATTTCTCCGCTTTATACAAACTTTCATAAAATTTTAAAATTATTTCTACTGCTACTTTCTACACAATCTCTTGTTGTCTTCCTTATTACATGCTCTCTAAGCTTGGTGACAGCTCTTTCCACTTTCTGTTGCCTGGGTCATTCTGCTAAAAGTTTTTTTGCTCTAGAATTATTATCAAAAAACAGTTGCTTAACAGCAATCTTTCTAAACTCGTGCATATTATTGAGGTAATCCCTCTTCTCTGTTTAGCATTCTGCAGTTGCTCCTTTTCTTGTTCTGATAGATTCCCCCTATTTTGCAATACTTTAACATTTGTCAGTCCCTGTAAATAATCCTTGTTACTTCTTAGCCATATCTCCCTTTCCTTTATTTCAACCCTAGTTTTAAACTCCACTTTAATTTTATCCCACTCCCTAGCTATATTTTCAGAAGAAATTTCTATCTTCTCTAGTAGCTCCTGAATTAATTTCAAAACCCATTCCTTAAATTCCCGTCTTTTCAGCCGATAGGTGGGAAAGTGACAGTATCTCATATTTATTTCATTACCTTGAGTTTTTATTTTAATTATTATTGGTGCATGATCTGAAATAGTTATTGGGTGTGTTTCAAGACCTTCAATTAAATGCACATGTTCATGTGAGATATAAATTCTATCTAGCCTAGCCCAGTTTTTGTATCTTGGAAAATAATATGTAAATTCACTCCAAACTCCTAGTACTGAATTCACATCTTCCATGCCAAACATGTTCATAAAGTTCTTCAAAAATCTACCCTCCTTTGTTATATTTTCCCTTCTAGGTCCCCCAGACACATCTTCACTGTTGCAAACCAAATTCCAGTCTCCACCTATTAGTAATATTCCTTGCTGAAAGCTGATTGTCTCAGAATTTTTTAAGCTCCATTATAGCAGTTTTAGGTGGAATATAAATACATGCCACTGTAATCCTCCTCCCTTGTCAGTAGCCACTTAGTATTAAATATCTTCCATTATTATTTTTTCTTCTTCTATCACTATTGGAGCTCCTCTTGCAGTTAGTGTAAATACTTCTCTTTTCCTTTGCCCTAGATATTCTGCTGAATATCCATCCTGAAAACCTTTCTTTATTAAATTCACATCTTCAGTTCTTTTCAGGTGTGTCTCCTGTAGCATAGCTATTTGCACTCTACATTTTTTAATGTAGTTCATTACTCGTTCTTGTTTATATTTATCTGTAAGACCATTCAGATTGAAAGACATTACAGAAAGCATAATTTTCTTATATATGTATTAATTGTTGTTTGTCTTTCGGCTTTTTCCCGGTAAGGGGTCACCACAGCGGAACTCCGGTCCGCTAATGATTGGCAGTAGATTTTTACCAAACGCCGAAGTGCCAGCTCAATGCCCAACCTTCAATGAAGGCACTCCCATTTAAGCATGCATGTCTTTTGAACACTACCCAACCGTGGGGTGGACATGCAGACTCCACACAGAAGGCACTCCCAAGTCACGCCGAGAATCGAACTAGAGAACCTCTTGCTGTGAGGTAACAACGCTACCGCCATGCCACCGTGGCATTTAATATCTCCTTTTATATACAATTGCTTTTTTGTTAAATGTCTAGATCCATCTTTTATGTTACATACATGTACTTTTCAGTAGTTTGGTCTTTTATACAGTTATTTCTTGTCATATCCATTTGAGCCTATGCCACATCTTACATAACTTTTTGGGTTGTTTTTGAAAGCCCTCAAACAGAATAAACCCCCCCAAAATCCCCCTAAAACCTATTAGCTTAAGAATAACGCACACAACAATGTACATCTTCAAATATTGACGTTTTTGCTTCCTAATAAGAACAAAAGTTCTAAGCTGATAGCCACACAAACAAGCTAAAGTTAACCAAAAAAGGTTAGTCATGCTAAGATGCATGGTACATCTTGTGCTATTAGTAAGTGCTATTTGATTTTGTCTATCTTTATAGCTCTCCCAGCTGAGAAAACACTTGAATGCTTTCAGTAAACACTTTCTCCAAGTAATTTCTCTTTATCAAATTGTCTTCTAGTGACATGCAAACACGACACACAACTACTAAGGGGACCTTGTTTACCAGAAAAAAAAGCTTTATAATATTCAATGTGCTTTTTCATTTACATGCTTCATAATAAATTTGTTACTGAATAACACCTAGGGTCTCAACCCAGTAATTTCTCTATGCAAGCATGGGAAAAAACACACTGATTTTCCTTTTGCTATACTCTCTTAACCAGACCTTTCCTCTCTCCCCCAATTCTCCTCTGTCCCTCCTTTTTTACATCGCACTGCCAACATTTCTTAAAACTGAACAAAGAAAAAAGATAAGAGAGAAAAAGAAAAAAAAAACAAAAGTAACGGTTTATATTAGCATCCCCATTGCATTTAAAAAAATGAGAAAACTTTACTTCAAGTCTAATGGTTTTGTCTAATCTTTAAAGCCCTCCCACCTGGGAAAAAACCCTGAATGCCTTCAGAGAACTTAAGTTCTAGCCATTTTCTCTTTTCTTTTTTTATTTCTTTTCCCTCAGCAAATCCCCTTCCACCAGACTGTCTCCAGTTTCTCTTTATTAGATTGTCTCCATGGAAACATGAGAACCAGACAGACAGTTTCTCTTTATCAGATTGTTTCCATGGAAACACGAGGATCAGCTGCACGATTACTACCAAGTATACATGCATTTGCTAGAAAAAAGCCTCATAATATTCAGTATTCTTTTTCATTTACTTGCTCTCTCTTAAAACTAAGCAATCTAAGGTCCTTAATATAGTCATTTTCCCATGCAAGAATGAATAAAGCACATTAATTTTAACTTTGGCATGTCCTTTTAATCAGGCTTTTTTTTTTACATTGTATTACCTATAATTATCAAAACTGTACAAGAAGCCATAGAGAAGAGAGGAGAAAAAGAAAAACAGCAGCACCTGTTTACAATCCCAATTGCACTGAAAAGTAGCTTGAAAAGAAAACCATGCAGCACAAATACAGTACTGTTAAGAAAAGAATGTGTTTTCTTTACTTATAGTTAGCCTTCTTCCCTCTCTCCCCTTCCCCAGAGCATTTTTCTGAACATTAATGACATGAAGTAGGGCATATACTTTAGAGTTTCCCACAAATCCAAGAAATTTTGAAAAAGTCCAATATATCAAGATTTTCTTGTTCTGTCTTATTTTACAAATGTAATTATTGCACTGTAATCCCACATTGAGATACTGTTTTTATTATTGTTTTTCTCTAGCACCCAAATCCTGTCTCTGCTTCATTTCCAATGTACTTTCAATTCTTCTAGTCAACTCTCATGCTCCCTTTCTTCTCTCCAACATTTTCCATTGAAATATTGGAAAAGGTTTCACAGGTATAGTCTCTATGTAGTATTTATTACAAGAAAACAAGAATCAGTCTCCTTCTGTTTCACAGCTCACTTTTTTGTTGGACAAATGTTTGTATTTCCTCCTTAGCATGCAGTTCATCAAAAAATGATTTTGCCCCCCCCCCAGGGAAGAATACCTTAAAGACAACTGAATACAGAAGTTTGAATCACACACTTGACATTCCTTGAATAGCAAAATTAATTTACTCCTTTTCTGCGTGGTGTACAGTGAGTAATCATTCTCCACAAACACTCTGCTGTCTCCCAATTTTAGTATTTTGTCCTTCTGCCACAGTTTTGTCAGCATAACCCCTTCTGCTGGTAGGATTGCATCATTACTACTAAAGGTCTAGATTGCTCTCTTATAGCTAGGTGTGGAGGATACACACGATGTGCCCTTTCATAAAATTAATGCAGTCTGTTCCTTCCAGCTTCTCTGGTTCAGCTGAAAATTTCAGGTTTTCCCTACGTGCTTTGGCCTCTAATTCTATTATTTTTGAAACATCTCTTCCTGAGCAGTCTCATATTCAAACAGCCTTTTCTTCATTTCATCCTCTGATTTTTGCAGCTTTATCATCTCATTTAAATATCTGTTTAAAGCTTCTTCCATTTTTACAGCCTTTTGTTGTTTGTGTTGATGTACTCCATCAGTGTTTTGTTTAGTTTAACCAAGCCTGTATGCAGTTGACTTGCATCTTCCTGCAGGTTATTGGAAGTTATGTCTGAGGGTTGTGTTGCTTTTTGCTGAACAGCTGCAGAACTTTCCCCAGTCAATGTTTCTTCCTCACTTTTTGTAGCTTATTTTTTCCAAATCTTCTGTATTTCTTTATTCCTGGCATCCCGGCAATGCACTTACTAGCTGGTTACTGAAATTTACCCATAAACACAAGTCTACTGGCCTTCTCTGCTGAGTTTCTGTTTTCACATTGGGAGAGCTAAAAACAAGTTGTTACTAACTTTGCAGCCATCTTGGAAGTCCCTCATTACCCTGCATTTTTATCTTAGTTTTTATTGGAGCATGATCTGAAATGGTTATTGGATGTGTGTCAAAGATTTCAATTAAATGCACATGTTCCTTTGAAATATAATTTCTGTCTAGTCTAGCCCAATTATTGTAAATTAGGTAATAATGTATAAATTCTCTTAGAGCTCCTACTACTGAATTCATGTCTTCCATACCAAATATTTTCATAAATTTCTTCAGAAATGTACCCTCTTCTGTTATTTTCCATTCTAGGTCCCCAGATACATCCATACTATTGAAACTCAAGTTCTAGTCCACACCTGTAGGTAATATTCCCTGCTGAAAGCTAATTAATTATCTCAAAAATTTCTTAAGCTCTATATGCAGATTCAGGTGGAATATAAATACATGCCAACATAATCCACCTCCTTTGCCTGTAGTCCCTACCATTCTCTAATCTACCATTACTATTTTTTCATCTTCTGTCACTATTGGAGCTCCTCTAGCAATTAGTATAAGTACCCCCCTTTTCTTCTGTCCCTGATATTTTGTTGAATATCCATCCTGAAATCCTTTTTTAATCAAATTCACATATTTTTTCCAAACGTGTCTCCTGTAGCTATGTTTAGTTTAGCTATTATGATAAGATGTTATTATTTCCACCTACTATATATGACAGCTTTTTTAATGTCTATTTCCAACTTTTGTGTTACATTCACCCACTAGTATTTCTCAGGCTGATCCTTTACACAGTTGTTTCTTGTCACCTCCATTTGAATTTATATTACATTTTACAGATTTTTTGTTTCAATGAAAACCCTCAAATAAAAAAAAAAAACAATCACACCTCTAGAACACCCCCAGAACCCATTAACTTAAAACAAATGCACAAAACTATATACATCTTCAGATAATGAAGTTTAACTCTCCAGATAGGAGCAATTGTCCCAAATTTACAGCTGCACCCTCTGGCATTAAATAACCTAAAATCAAGGTTTCCTATGTTAAGACACATAGTACAGCTAGTGCTCCTACGCACACCAATTGATGTCTGTTCTTATCTTATCTTTATTCCTCTCTTAGGTGTAATAAACAACTTGTATGTTTTCAGAAAAAAATACATTTTAGCCTTAAGAAAAAGTGCACTGGCTATCTTTAAGTATAACTAAATTATACACTGGTCTACTAAATGCATTAAAATATTTAGTTACTAGAAATGTTGCTGTCTCTTAGTCATTTTCAATAATTTCAAACTTTATTTTTTACTGAGCTGCTTGCCCTTCTATCTTTTAATTTTTATGCTTCTGTCAGCAAACAATGTTCAGACCTCTCGATTTATTACGGCAGACTATTGACTTAAATGTGCTTTTGTCTAGCCCAGGGGTGGCCCGTGCTATAGGACTGCAGGACTGCAACCCCTCCCACCTGTAAAAAGAATAAACTAAATTCCCCCACTATAGAAAATACAATATAAACTTAAAATAAATTTTACGAGTAGTCCCAGAAATCCACGCATGCGTGCTTAGTTCCTGACTGCTGTGTTAGGCAGTCCAGAACTCCACACACACATGCATGCTTCATTCCTGAACTTCAGACTGCTCTGTTAGGCAGTCCAGTAGGGAACTCCACCCTACCAGCCCAGAGGTCTGTGCAGTGACAACCACACAGACCTGAAGAACACCGGACTGCATTGCCCACAGGCTGGAGGCTCCAGCCTACTCACGTCTCATGGGGAGACCCAGAAAGCCTGCATGGGCTGTTATGGAGGACATCAGACTGCTGCAGAGGACCTCTACGGGACTTAGCTGCCATGCAGAGGACAGAATCACTACCTTAGCTCATGGAGGAGTGTACAGAACTTAGCTGCCATGGACGATCTGCAGGTAGGGTGTGTGTGTGTGTGTGTGTGTGTGTGTGTGTGTGTGTGTGTGTGTGTGTGTGTGTGTGTGTGTGTGTGTGTATAAAGTTCCCCAGTAGCTACATGATGGAGGGTAGAGAATAAGACTTCAACCCTGTACCTTGGGCCCAAGTGACAAGAGCCTGAATTCCATACCCACCACCATTTGTAAAACATTTGCAGATTTTTGCCTCATATTTGTTCTGTTCTGTTCCTCATAAAATCTGTGGTCTCTGTATTTTTGTTACTTAACACCGCCAGTAGTGCAGTGGTAGCATTGTTGCCTGGCAGCTACAGGTTGTCTGGTTTGATTCTTGGCAGGGGTGCCTTCTGTGTGGAGTCTGCATGTCCTCCCTGAGTTTGTGTGGGTTTGCTCTGGTGTCCTCAATGGATATTTGTCCCTATTTTTGGACTGTATTTCCCCATTATTGGCTTTGTCCAGGTTTTTTGTACCAAGGTTGAGAGCTATGGTGATCACTGAACTCACTGAATATGTTTGGGGGCTGTATTCTCCCATTATTGGCTTTGTTCAGGTGTTTTGTGCTAAGCTGTTGACAGCTATGTTGAGAACTGAATTCACTAAATGGTAGCCATTTAAGTTTCAGTCTTCCTTTCTTTCATAAAACAGATGATTTGGCATAGTGGTATGTTGCTCTGACTTCAATACTTGGCAGTGATATGTATGGTGGTAACACAGCATTTTATTCTAACAACTTTCCAACATTATACAAGCAATGTTTAAAATGTGTCCCTATGTTTCGGTCTTTTGCTGCCCCCCCAAATTTTGGATTTTTCCAAACTTCTTCTGCTGCAAAGTTCAAAGATGTAGCTGAGTATCAAGTAGATTTTACAAGAAGCTGAGAGCTGCAGGGGAACAAACGTTTAGTGCTGCTTATGCCGAGTCTGCTTCCATTGTAAATAGCACAATAGGTAGTGTACTTGCTTTTGATGCAGAAGGCTGTGGGTTCTACTCTCACAGTAGGTAGATGCATTGCTCATACTGTACTGTATTGTAAAGGTGAAGATACCTAGTAACTATGAACCTGTTATCAGTTTGCCATCCATTCCCTATTGCAGTATTACTAGCTTATCTTTTTTTAATGCAAGTTAGGCAATTTATTCCTCAAGGGCAGCAGGCACTTTATTTGTAGATGAAACAATGAAATATAAAGTTGTTTGCTAGCAGCAACCTCTTCATTAGTTACAGATTTCTTTAATGTGGAATTATTTAGATGACTTTTACTTCTTCAGAGATTTTGCATATTTACTGATACTGTTGGACTGTAGAAGTTTGAGTAGACTTTTATGATAAAAATGTTCTGAATTGGGCAGTTTTGTCATGACTGGTGCATGCATTTTGTTTCATTGTTTACTGGAAAAATGTTCTGAATTGGACAATTTTGTTATTATTGGGGCATGCATTTTGTTTCATTGTTTACTGGAAAAATGTTCAAACAAATTTAAAATGCCCTCTAACAACTGTACTATAATGCACAAGGAATATAATTTAATACAATCAGGAAGGTGTATCAAAGACCACGTGTATGTTTCATGTGCAAGGGGCCTATGATTTGAAAACAGCCCAAAGTTAATCTTTATCTGCCACTGGCAAAATGTATTTTCTTTGAATGTGGGTTTTAATGCTGTTTCAATGAATGTGAGTTTCAAGGGCAGAGAAGTTTTGATGTGAAGTCTGTTTTCATTGTGAGATTGCATTGCTTTATTTAGCAGATGTCTTAGTGTTTGTGCTATAAAATGCAAAATTAAACTTTCAAATGAAGTCCAAATCATCGTAGAAGTAAAGCAGTATGCACATTAGTGTTTATGGTAAATGGGGTGAAATAGCCAAGTAATGGTTCATTGGAATGGCTGCCGGGGGGGGGGGGGGGAGTTCCAGTCGACCATGATTTTGTGAGGGGGAAGGGCAGCAAACTGAAAGACAGCCCCGGCTGAACTATACCTCTCAACTGTCCAGATTTTCACAGAATGAATAGATTTTTGCTTCTTATTTTTGGTTTGTTCCTCATAAAATGTGTGGTTTTCTGGCAAATAATTTAGGAATTAAGTCACTAAATAATGGCAAACACTGAGTTTCAGACTTCATAACCTTCAGAAAAATGCATGCTAAAGCAAGACCTGTTATTCTATCAATTGTATCAGTTTATACAACAATTTATAGTACTGTTTATATGTTCCCCCAGTATATTTGGCCTTGTCCAGATTTCCTGCATTAACAGATTGAGAGGTACGTGCAAATAAATTGCTTTATAAAATTAGGCATATCCAAACCTCTCAACTGTCTCCGATTTTGACTCAAAATGTTGCTCTTCCCCTAATAATCCCGCCGTAAGATGGCAATTTTGGAAGAAAACGTGGAGGGCTTACAATTAAGAAATAACTGTAATAATCAGAGTTATAGATTACTTTTATTTCAGAAGTGCATGTAGATTCTTTTATTTTGTCAGCTGCTCAAGTTAGCAGTGCTAATATTAAAAAAGTGTCCCTTCTTTGACAGGTTCCCAGCTGTATTGTGTGGCTATTTTATATTTTTGCATCACATTTTTGGTTCATTTTTCATAAAATTGTGTTTTTTGGTAAATTAGTGGCAAATCATTAAAGACTGAAGTTAGAAAGTAATGACAGATATTTGAGTTTCAGATTTCGTACCTTTCAGAAAATTCATACTAATGCAAGACCTACTATTCTATTATCTTTATAAGAGCAATATTTAAAAATTGTCCTTATTTTTGGGCCTTTGTCCCACTTCTATGTATGGCTCTGTCCATATTTCTTGTTCTGAGGTTGAGAAGTTTGACAAATGTGTCAGGGCCATCACAGTCAGCCAGAGACATTTCAAATTGTGACATACTTGTTGCACCCCACTCCCCCATATAGTGACTCTGGATGTGTCCAAGCAAGGTAAGGAGCAGTTATGCAGTGTAAATGTACAGAGTAAACCCCCTCCAAGGTAGACACAAGTGTTACTTTTATACTGTCCTTGATTTTGCAGAATGTTCTGGTTTCTGTCATATTTTTATACTGTTGATTTATGCTTATTATTACTCAGAAAGTACTGTGGTGTGGTGCTGCGGTAGCGTTGTCGCCTCACAGTAAGACTTTGTCCTGTTTGATTCTCAGCTAGAGTGTCTTCTGTGTGGAGACATGCGTGAATGGGCGTACCTGCGTTGAAGGTTATGCGTTAGGGCTGGCAACTCGGCACGTAAAAATCTACTGCCAATCATTAGCGGACCGAAGTTCCACTGTGGCAACCCCTAACCAGGAAAAGCCGAAAGACACAACAACAACAACATTACTCAGAAAGTGCCTGTTGCTCTGTGTTTAAGTAGCAATGTTTTAATGACCATCAGGTAAGCTTGTCTGAGATTGTAAGATGCAAGTAAGCTTTAATAAGCATATTGTTAAAGAATTGCCAACATTGAAAGCCTTTCTGTTGTTGCCATGCAGAGAATACTTACATAATTAGATAATGTATAAGCCTTGGGTATTGAAATGCATATGACAGTATTTGTAATAAAGGACAGGATTACATTATTTTAAGAAGCTCATTACATTTGTTGGAGACATGCAGTCATCTTTGCAGGCTTTACCTGTAAACCAAACAGAATGCCAATCTATCATGTGTGGTCCATTACCTGTACATTAATCCTGCAAACAATGTATCTTGAGCTTGTTTCTTGTTTGCTTTTCATTTTTTACTTTGATCATGTTTTCCCCATGAAACAAGTAGATAGTTGTCAGGCAGCAGGTCTTTTTTGGATAAGAAACATTTTTACAAGTGGGGGTATCACAGCGATTGCTACTTTCAGCATGTTACGTGGTACTTTAATAAAGCTGAATATAAATTATAATTAGAACTGCAGTGCAAGGAGAAGTGGTTTGAGTTGAGTGCTGCTTGTTTTTTCTTATACTTGATTTTGACTGGCATTCCAGTAATGTATTTAAAAAGTAATTTATTTTTTCATGCCTCACAACCTTTTTGTTTCCATCTAGATATTAAGTAAGCTGTCATGCATTGAAATATTTTTTTCTTCTACACTTCATTTTGTCTTGATTGGACTCTCATAATGATGGTTTGGCACCCAGGGCAGCGTATTTAATTAAAGTTACAGTTTTTGTGGTTTTGAGCATAGCTCCACCCCTTTTTTAGTTGGCCACACCCCTTTCCATTGACACCCCCCACCCATTCACCTGTCTCCTGCAGCCCCCCTTTGATTTGAAGTCACCAGACACCACTGGTCTAGTCTTTCTTCTCTTTTTATATTGTAATGCCTACATTTCTTAAAACTAAAAAAGAAAAGGCACCTCTTTACTTTAGTATTTTTATAGCAGCAATCACTGAAAATGTTTTACTGTATAACATGCAATTTATAGCATAAGTTTTATACAAATAAGAACAAAAATTGTTTTACTTACATTTTCCCCTTTTCTCCTTTTTTTCCTTCCTTCTAGTGCCCTTCCAAACATTAATGACATGAAATAGGTCATATGCCTGTTAGTCCTCCAACAAGTTTAACAAAGTTAACAAAAATTAACAAAAATCCAATCTGTGTTAGCCACTTTTTCTTGTAAAGCAGTATTTCACAAATGTGATTGATGCTTTCCAGTCTCACATTTATTTACTAATTTCAGAGTTGTTGGTTTTCTTCGTGTTCATCTTCATTCCCTAACTTCAGACTCCAGTTCAAATCCAAGGTACTCCCAATTTATCTAGTCAACTACTGTGCTTTTTCATTTCTCTCAAGCATTTTCCTTTGGAACATTGGAAAAGGTTTCACTGGCAAAGAGTCTCTATGAGCCTTACTATCAGAAGAATGAGGAGCACAGTCCCCTTCTATTTGATGGCTCACCTCTTGTTGGACAAATTTTTGTATTTCCCCCTTTAGCCTGTTCTGCATCAAAAAAGACTGCTCCTCCAGGAAAGCACTATTCTGAAGAAAACTGGATACAGCAGCTTGAATCTCACACCAGCCTCTTAACATTCCCTTTATTTCTCCCTAGTATATAGTGAATAATCATTTTCCACAAACACTCTACTGTCTATAATTTTTAATACTTTGCCCTTCTGCCACAATTTTGTCAGGATATACTCTTTCTGCTGGTATGATTTAATCTTTGCTAATATAGGTTTTGTCTGCTTTCCCATGGCCAGGTTTGGAGCATACACACAATGTGCCCTTTCAATTAGCAAATCCTGCTGTGGAATACCATTCCAGGTACTTAGTTGTGCTTTCATAAAATTAACACAGTCTCTTCCTTCATGTTTCACTGGTAAAGCAGAAAATCTCAGGTTTTCTCTGCATGGTCTGTCCTCTAACTCTAACAAACAGCTCTTCTTGAGCAGTCTCATAATCAGCTGGCCTTTTCTTCATTTCAGCCTTAGATTTTTTGCAGTTTTATCAGTTCAGTTGAATAGCTGTTTAAAGCTTCTTTGTTTTTCCAGCCTTTGCTACTTGAGTTGATATGTTCCTTCAATGTTTCATTTACTTTAGTCAGCTCTGAGCACATTTGACTTGTTTTGTTCTCTAAATTACTGGAAGCCACCTCTTGTCCCAAAGCTGAAGCTTGAACTACTTTTTGCTAAACTGCTTCATGATTCTTCTCAGTCAATGTTTTCTCTTTCCTTTTCTAGTTGATTTTCTTCCAGGCTCTCTAAGTTTCTTCTTTGCTAGCATTCAGGCAGTGTACTTATTAACCAGTAACTGAATTTTACTAAATCAGACAAAATTACTGGCCCTTTTGTATCAGTTTCTTTTTTCACAGTGGGAGAGCTGAAAGTAAGCCATTGATCAGTGTGTAGCTATCTTGGAAACCTATACATGTTTTGTTATGGAACCAAGGTTGGGATTTTTTTTGTGGTAATATTTCAAAATTTAAATGGTTTTAAAAAAGTCAGTAATATAAATGTGTAAATAAATTATAAAAACAAAGCATCCTTGTATTGTGAGATCTTTTTACATCCACCTGAGCTACCACTAGCTCAAGCAGATGGAACTTCAATTTAACATCTCTTTCCAAGGGTGGTAGACTCAGGAGTGTAGCATTCTCTTCGTCTTATGCTGCACTGAAATGTTAGTATCAGAAAATGCATCTAAGTACCTGGTATGGGAAGCAGCAGCTCATAAGAATATAAAAAAGAAAGGAAAGATGTAAAATGGTTATGGATTATGAAAAATAGAAACTCAATGGGATATTTATAGGTGATATTTAGTGATAGTAATTTTGTAGAGAAAGCATTCAGTAGAGCAGCTGGTCTGATGCTAGGACTGTAACTGCAGGGATATCACTAGCAGAAATAATCAAGGCAATGTGAACTCTTAACACCACTCATGAAGAGCATCTGAAGTCCTGAGATACTCTTGGAGATTTCATGCTTTAGATGATGTGGGGCATGTGCTGAGAAGCCAAAACAACAAACAGGATGGTGCAACATTTGTATGAAAAATGTTTGAAGAGTGTTAATACAAGAGTAATTCCGAGGCTTTTAAATGTATAAAATGGTAGTTGTAAGTATGATTTCACAAAAAAGCCATTCTCTAATCATCAGTTATGCAAGTGACTGTTGTTGTTTGGTTTCTAAAAAATAAATAAATGAGCATGGATAAGAGTCTGTAGCTGTTAATTGGGTTAACCAAGATGAACCCAAGCAGTAAAGCTTTATAGACCATTCCCTGGGTGGTTTATCACTGGCATTTTAATGATAAATTTAAACAAAAAAATCAGCATATTGATGGGAAAAGACCTATGGACTGACTTATCTATGTGAGTGTTTCAGGTGGCCCTTATGTGAATACCCATGTCCTTAATCCTTTCTTATCCACACGTCTTATTCTACCTTGTGATACCATAAGGAGATGTGAACCACATATGCAGCTGCATGATAGACACTTTGAGCTCATGACTCTGTCTGCAAATGTCCGTCAGCAGCTTGAACTGCTACTTCTCATCCTGCTGACATCACAATGTAAAAAGAAACTGTGGAGCTGGGCTTCTGAGTACCCCATATCTACAGCACACCATATGCCAACAGAAGCTATGAAGGATCTGCAACAGCCACTGGACTTGCAAAGTTGTAGGACCTAAAAAAATAGGTGCTGTTGCTACATAATATTATTTTTAAATTATACCATTTTTAACATTAACACCAGAAACTACTGTATGCTCAGGCTTTAAGTCATACACACCAACCTAGTGGTACTGGATGACATGGTGAATTACATACATTACTCCCTACAAAAAAACACAGTGCAAGCTGCTATATCTATATAGCCAATCTGCTAACACTAGGCACCTTGAAGCAGTGTAATGACTGTCTCATGCATGCTAACAACTATTTGCTTCTTCCACTAGATGGATCTGTTTGTGACAGCTAGTGCAAGTATATACTAACCTTGGAGACCAGCTTCTCATCTGAATTTGTTGGCAGTACCCACTAAGTTGTTATCATTCACACCCATATCACACAACTATACCCATCTTGCCCTAAGTCATCAAATAAGCCATCTTATGTTGAGGTACTTAAGAAATCCCTAACTAAACTACAAAGCTCTCTAAAATGCAGGTTTGGTAAATGGGATACTTGACAACAAACATACAAGCAAACAGCTTCTGCAGAAAAGACAAACAGTAGAAGAGAAAAATTAGATCACCCAGTTGGTAAACCAGTGCCCTTAAGGCAACAAGACCAAGCCAAAAAGCAACAAGGCTGAGCCAACACATATGATAATGTCCCAATGACAGGTGACTCCATGGTGAAACAAAAAGATGCACAACTCACAAGCCTGAACAAGGAAAGTGTGACAGTAAGCTGTCTTTCAGGTGCCAGGGTCCACCATGTCACTAGAGTCCTTAAGTCCCTTCACCAAAGGAACACATATGACCTAGTTATTGTGTACATTGGAGTGAACAGTTTAAGATACACCTCTCTAGATCATATGAAAAGAATATTTGTCTGAAGCTGGTAGGGAATTAGTCTTGCATAGCACCATACCATCACCTAAAATGATGCTACAATGTTAACTTTAACTGTTGGTTTAGTTACTGAAGTCAGTCTAAGAGGGTCAACATATGTCTGCCAAAAAATGATTGACAGTCCTACCTGCTTTTCTAGAAATAGCCTCCATCTCTCTCATCATGGATTTTCTATACTAGCCATACTTTTTCCACACTCATGGTGCCTTTTTAGGAAAGATCAGTCTACTCAAACTACCAACGTAGTCATACAAACCCAAGACTTTATAAAATTAGTGCTGCTCAGTACTAAAAGCCTGAATAAGAAGTTGCATTCCTTACTGTCCCTTAGAAATATGTATATGTACCTTGTTAAAGAAATGCAGTGTGAGTGTAGCAGTAGTGCTCCCCAGTGCTGGATTTACCTCCTACCACTCATTCAGCCAGCTCTCTGAACATGATTATAGGTTCATAGGTTCATAGGTTCATACTAGGCTATCTGCGCTAGGGCATTTATAAGCCTAACTAGAGTGTGTGTGGCTTTCACCACCCCTTAGGATGAGAATACTATACCCATTAGTTTGCTGTGCCTCTGTCCAGCAGTGATACAGAGATGATTCCCGGGGTAAGCCTACGATCTCCCATCCACTCGTCAAGATTTCTGTTGAACAGAGTCAGTGAGGGGCTCTGCCTCACATGGACTGGGATTCTGTTCCATAGTGTAGGGAGTCTCTGGGTGATGAATCTGTCCCTCCAGCATGTCCTATTTATATCCGTGTTGAGGTTTAAGTCTCTTGCTCTCGTGGCTCTGGTGGATTTGGATTTTTTGAGGTGGAGCATGTCCATTAATTCTGGGTTGGACATGGCCTTGTATGTCAGGCACAGATCACCTCTGAGCAGACTGTATGCGACTGAATAGAGCTGGAGTTTCTTCAGTCGGGCATCGTATGACATATGTTTGAGCCCCTTTATCCTTTTGGTGAGGAACTTTTGGGGTCTTTCCAACTGCTGCAGGTGTCGGGTAAGGTACATTCCGAATGGGGCGTTGTACTCAATCATTGGTCTGATGAGTACAGGGGTACAATGACCTCTCCTGATCTGGATGTGAATCCCTTCATGATCAGGTGGGCAATGTAGAAGGTCTTCCTAACCACTTTGGCAATGTGAGTGTCAAAAGAGAGGTTACTGTCAACTTGGGTCCCCAGGTCCCTGATAACTTCTTCCATGTTTAATGGATTACCACCTATGTGGTAATTAGGGGTTACCTTGTTTTTCCCAAAGGGTATGACTATACATTTTTTGGCATTTAGCTTAAGGCCATGGCTCTGGCACCAGTTATCCATTTCTATGAGACCTCTCTGGAGGATGTCTGTGTCTGATGGAGTGTCAATTATGGTGCCCAGTTTGCAGTCATCTGCAAATTTTGTCAGCCACAATCCCCCTATGTTTGCCTGCAGTTCAGAAAAATAAATGCCGAACAAGAGGGGGCCCAGGACTGAGCCCTGTGGGACACCGCTCATGACCGGCTTAGAGTCTGACATAGCACCAGCAACTCTAACCCTGTGTGTTCTGTCCTTGAGCCAGTTTGCAACCCATCTTGTGACATATGGGTTTACATCTAAGCTGGTGAGCTTTTCTATGATGCCCAAGTGGGGTATTGTGTCGAACGCTTTTGCTAGGTCAAGGTAGGCTGTGTGAACTGCCTTACCCTCATCAATGGCCTTAGTGACTGTTTTGAAAAAGTCGACCAAGTTCAAGAGGCAGGATCTGCCCTTGACAAAGCCAAATTGGGTAGGATCCAGTGTCTGTAGGTCCCCAATGTCTTTATTTATGAGTTCCATTATGATCCTCTCCATAGCTTTGCAGACAAGGCTCGTCAAGCTTATGGGGCGGTAATTTCCAGGGTCCGTAGAAGCACCGCCTTTGTGGAGTGGGACCACAGTTGCTGTACGCCATTCTTTGGGTACGTATCCTGTAGTAAGGCTAAGATTAAACAGCAGCCTTATGTGTGGGTTTAGTTCCTCATTGAGTTCGTGTAGCACACAGCTGGGGACACCGTCCGGTCCCATTGATGCTGTGTTTTTTGCTTTAGAGAGAGCAGCTCTCACCTGGGCATCTGAGATGTTTGGGAGGCTAGACTCTGGTGGGATAGATATTTCTCCTTTTGGGGGGAATTTGCACTGAAATTGTCTGCCAGTATGTTGGCAATGTCTGTGGGTTCAGTGATTTTTTTTATCATTTTGGACTAATTCTGAGCATATCTGGGAGTTTCCACCCAGGTTTCTAACATAGCTAAAGAAGGCCTTATGATTGTCTTTTGTGTCATTAGCGATTTTTCTCTCAAAGTTGGCCTTGGATGATTTTATGAGTGATCGTAGTTTTTTGCTAGTATTGATCAGAGATGCCTTCCCTTTTAGGGATTTTGCTCTGTCATGTAGTAGCTTTCTCCTCTTGTTGTAGAGTTTGTTTATGGCTGGGGTCCACCAGACCGGGCGCCTGCCTTTGGTGGAAAGGGTCTTGATTTTATTAGGGATTGCTTGATCCATACATTCCTGGAGGTGCTCGTAGAAGGCATTTGTAAGGGTTTCAGCAGCGTGGATTGTGGTTTACACTGGCACGGGGCCTTGAAGGATACCACTCCAGTCTTAAGAAGTGTGAAGTTTGCTTTTGAGAAGTTCTTCACTGTGGTCTTTTGCTGGGGTGGGGCGGGATGTGGATCTCCAGTGAGATTAATTTATGGTCTGATCTCACCAATGAGGGATATACTTCCGGTGTGGAGCATTTTGTCCCCATGTTTCTGATGATCAGGTCTAGTATATTTTCTCCTCTTGTGGGAATGGTGACTAGTTGTTCCATAGCATTTGAGTTTATGAACTCAAGGAACCTTTGGGCTAGGGTGTTGAGGCTTGAGTAATGTTCCCAGTCTATGTTTGGGTAGTTGAAGTCACCCAATATGATGGTGTTTGGAGAGACATTCATACTCTCCAGTGTCTTCAGGAAGGCTGTGTGGGTTTCCTGAGTTTGAGAAGGTGGTCTGTAGCATGTTACAAACTGTAGGGCAGTTTTACCTATGGTTAATTGCACCTGGATGGTCTCCGATGCTTCGTGCATTGCCACTAACCTGGAGGTGTGGGTATCCTTTATGAATATGGATACTCCCCTCCTTTTGTGGTTCGGTCCGGATTTTGGGGCCGGAACGCATGATATGAGGTATAACCTGATAGTGCTGGGGTGCTCTCAGGAGCCTTGAACCAGGTTTCAGTCACAGCACAGACATCGATGTTCTCCATACTGAGGAGGGCTTCGAGGGCGTGCATCTTGAGGTTTAGATTTCTGGCATTGAGCAGTATTACCCTTAGTTTTTCTCCATTTTTGTTTTCTAGGGCGGTAGGTTTATCATTTGAGCCTTGCCTAAAAAAGGCACTATGGGGGTGGCAGGAGCCTTTGCCAATATCCGGAAGCCCAGGGGTGACAGGTGCAAGCTGCCCCTTGCGAAACAGCGTGGCTTGTCAAGCATGTCATCCCAGGCAGACAGACATTGGATCCCCTTAGAATGACACCAGTAATTAAGCCAATTATTAAAGCTTATCATTTTGTCTCTGTATTGTGGCATCATTCTTGGTGAGGGTAGGATACTGCTCAGGGTCAGGGTCATACCGGCCTGGGCTACATAATCTGAGAGCTCCTCTATGTCTCTTTTCATGTAGTCCAGGGAGGTACATCTCAGGTCATTCACACCGGCATGGACAATGACTGAGTCATACTTGTACTTGCTGTGGAGTGACCTGAGTGCTTGTGTTATGTGGCGGATTCTAGCGCCTGACAGGCAGCTTACTGTGATCTTTTCCTTGTTCAGTCTGGTGAGTGGGACGTCAGTGTGTCTGACTATGGAGTCACCTATAACAAGTGTGTCTGGCATTGTGTTTGGCCTTAAGGGCTGTGACTGTTTAGCACACTGACTTTGAGAACTATGTGTTGCATGTCTTATGTCTTGAGGTGGCAGTTGCTTGGGTGTCTGCTTTGGAGGCCTCTGTAGTTTTGGTAGATTTTTGATCAGTGCCTCCGAGTATGTCTTTGTGTGTTTATGTGTTTGTTTTGCAGTTGTGATAGTTTTATGTGAAACTGGGTTTGTGGTGTGAGTGGTTTCCTTCTCCTCCTGTCTGGTCTTGCTAGTCCTGAGTTGAGAGAGCTCAGCCTCCAGTTTGGCTATATAGTTGGATCTCTCACATGTATTTGTGTTTTGTGGGAGAAGGAGTGGGTTGTCTGTGTACATGAGGCAATTGTAACATTGCCTCAAGATGCCCAGATTCACCAGCTGAACAGGAGAGGATGCTAGCAACTGAGCCTTCGACATGCTAGAAAAAGTGAAAAAGTTTGCTGTGTAACTGAGTCAGAAGGGACCTATAGGGAAATGGGTACTCAAGGGGATTCTAGGCTAATGTAGTACTTTGTTTAGTATACAAGTACTTTACCTATATAAAAATGCTTTAGGAGCAAGTGCTGAGCTTTTGAGATAGATAATAGACTGTTTAGATTGCAAGTAGAGAAGTTCTAAGGGAAAAATTGAAGAGCAGACTTTACGGAGGCAGAAATAGTTTAACCTTGTTTAAACCGGCGCTGCCCGATGGTGCTCTATGGGCAACTCCGCTAAATCATGCAAAAGCGCTAAAGCGGGCTTTATAGCAGGGGTTGAAAAGAGCTAGGAATTGACCCAAAATGGCCAATAGACTACAAGTTTCTGGCTGGAACCACTGCTCTAGGGACAAATAGGCTGCTCAGTGCTCCCCACTCCCACTGGTGAACAAAGAAGCTTCCCTTTATCCAAATAAGGATATGGAATAGCACAGGAACCAAGCCAAAGCCCAGAGATCAGCAAACTCTGAAGACTAGACTATTCTAGTTCAGTAAGGCGGGAAAACAAGATTTTTTTTTTTTTTTTTGCAGAAAACAGAGGAAAAACAGACAGTAAATGCTATAAATGCTTTTAAACGGCTAGCGCACTTGAGTGTGTTAGCCTACAGGTAAAATTAAGCAACAAATAACTTTTTAAAAGTGCAAAACAGTTAATCAACACAAAACAGTTTAAATAGAATGCAGAGCTGTATAAACAGGCGAAAATGCAGTCGCTAAGCAGTAAATAATCAAAAAGCCAGAAAAAATACTTAAATCAGGAAAAAGTCACTCTTTTGCTCTCTGCTGCTTGTAGAACTCTGCAGGACACCACGAGGAGCTGTACTGAGTTGAATACAAGCGAAAAAGCGCGCTAAAGCGGGCTTTATTACAGGGGGCTGAAAAGAGCTAGGAATTGACCCAAAATGGCCAATAGACTACAAGTTTCTGGCTGGAACCACTCCTCTAGGGACAAATAGGCCGCTCAGTGCTCCCCACTCCCACTGGTGAACAAAGACGCTTCCTTTTATCCCAATAAGGATATGGAATAGCACAGGAACCAAGACAAAGCCCAGAGATCAGCAAACTCTGAAGACTGGACTATTCTAGTTCAGTAAGGCGGGAAAACAAGATTTTTTTTTTTGTTGTTGGTGACATTTCCATGTTGCTACAAAGCCAAAACACATCAGGACTTGTAAGGTAAGATATTGATCTCCACATCTTGCTTTTCATTAGTAAAAATCTGTTCCATATCCTAGCTAGCTATCATACCCCCTTCATGTACTTGCTGCCCATGACACATATCTAAACAAACAGGAGTTTTTTCCCCAATGAACCAAATACTGTTCTCATGGGGAATTTCAATTAACCTTCCATTAACTGGGTAAACTACACTACCACAAATAAGCATGCACAATGCTTCGTAGAGCTCATAAATGCTAGCTTCTTAGACCCAGTACTTCATATCCAAACTAGGGACTCAAAAATATTCAATCTAGGCCTCACCAATGTAATTCTGCTATGGGATACACCGGTAGTTGCCCTATCACTGGTCATATCTGACCATCAATGCACTATATTCACTATGAGGGTCAAACTTGGTCTACAATCAAGCCCTTCTGTCTGTAGGTATTAGTCAAGGACAAATATTTTACAACTAGCTGATGACCTGATGTAGCTTAAAGTACCACTCCCTCCTTGATGACCCCCATTTCACACATTGCTATATTCATAGACAGTTTCTGTGCTTACCTAAATGCTTGCAGTGAGGCATCAGTCCACATCATACACAAATACAATGCTAAGTTTAGGAATTAAACTCATATGGTGGAATCCTCGTATAAACAAACTATACAGTGAAAAGAAGAAATGTATTGTCTGTAACAAAAATTAAATACCCCAATCTCTGAAAGATAAATAAGAAACTTAGAAATCAAACTTTTCAATAATAAGTATGAACTGAAAATTGCCACGTGTAAAGGACAAACACAAAGCTTTTTATGTCAGAAATCTTAAAATCTATACCCAAACTGCACTGAGGTAATACATAACAGCGCATACTCATCCCCAGAGGACATAGCCAACATATTAGTTGGCAAATATAGCTCTAAAGTTATACCTTTATTTCCCCCTAACCCCCCCATATTTGCATGCCTACACACACCCTCAGATTACCTCATAGCAAGTCCTGAGGATATTCATGTCAAAACCAAGCACAGTCTTATAGACTCACTACTTAACCTGTTCAGTCACAGCTTCTCTACTAGATTCATGCCTGAGGTGTGGAGAACTGCTGTAGTCATTCCACTTCACAAGGGAGGACCTACATTTGACCTTGCTAACTACAGATCTATAAGCCTAACCAGCCTCACCTGTAAGACTATAGAACGTATTAACAAGGACATCAGCAGTCTTTAATCACTTGACCCTAACCAGTTTGGGTTTGTTAAAGACAGATCCTGGCTTGTAAACTTAGTGGACTTCATTGGATCAGTCAGGAATGTATCGGATGCAGGTAAATCAGTGCATATGACTTAACCTGGCAAAGTCTTGGATGCCATCACATTTTCTGGAATTACAGACAAGCTAATCACAGTAATGTAAACCCATTTGTAACCCTAGCAACCTGGCTCACTAACAGAACTCAGTCTATTAGCTTAGAGGACATGGTCTCCTCAAAAATAGTTTGGTAGTAGTGGGGTCTGTCAGGTATTGATCCTTGGGCTACTTCTCTTCCTTTTTTTACTTCTCTTAACAAGGCCAATGTTAAAGGCCTGTGGGTGAGCAAGTGTGCATTGGAGCTCCAGCTGGCTCCCAGATTCTCCAGAATGGTCTAAAGCATATAGAAAATTGGTACCAGGACCATGGCCATAATCTAAATGCCAATAAATGTAGCCCTTTGACAAAAAATGGGCACCTGTTTACCTACCACATATATGACACTCCTTTAAAAACTGACAACAGTTGTTAGGGACCTGGGCACTTTCATTGACAACAAACCATCCTTTGATCACCATGTAAATCTTTCATTTGGCAATCTTATTATTTAGCCAGATTGATTATCAGGGGTATATCTGCTAAGCCACAAGATGCTGTTATTCCTCTCTGTCCTTTATCAGACCCTTAATAGAATATACTGCCTCTTTCAGTATATACTTGTCTAAACATATGACACAACTCTAAAGATTGGTGTTTTGTCACAAAGAAAAGCAAGGGTACGTCTTCCATGTACTATACAGACCACCTTAAAGCACTATTTGTCTCTGATCTGTTTCCTACAGACTTTTGAGAGGATCCCTTTGCCTTCTCTACAAAGTCTTGAGAGATCCAGCTCTGTGTGACATTCTACACAGCCATCCACTTGAACTAAACTTCCACAGCAGGATAAATAGGACCTGCTATTCTGATAGATATCTCTTATATAGAATCCCTCTTTTATGGAATAGAGTTTCCTTAAATGTATAAACAAATGGATGAGAAACTGTAAATTCACCCTGGTCTGGCCAGTTGAACCCTCACTGAAAGGGGAAGAAATTAGGAAGTGGTTACTTCATATTGTAGGGTACAGAAAAAAATCGGATCATGATTCTAGGCTACCAATGACCTAACTGGTCAAAAGCCTATTAAGAACCTATGAGTCTGTGTTGTTTACAGATAGGAACTGGAAAACAGACCCATGTCCATTTATGGTAACATCAGGCAACATGATGTTGATACTGGTGATGAGCTACTTTAGCAAACATATCGGAGGGAACAGAAGAATAAAGCTGCAGTATGCAGCTGATGTGGCATTACAGGAACACTCAGAACAGGGAGCACAGCAAATGACAAGGCAATGGAATGCAAAACTGAAGGCATATGGGATGAAACAGAGAGAGAACAGACAAGGCAGTTATCATAGCAGCAAATGTGGGAAATCAGAAGAAGCTGAAAACTGAGACAGAAGGTAAAACAGTAGCACAGTTTCAACTATCCGGGAGAGGTGATGGAAGAGAATGGAAGTCTGAATGAGGAGGTCAAAGCTAGAATCAGAGGGGATTCAGCCAGCTGGCAGAGGGTATCAGAGTTGTGAGAGATGAATGCCAAAGAAGCTGCAAAGTAAAGTGTACAAAACAGCATTGTAACCAGTACTTCTGTTTGGCATGGAAACCCGGGCAGTGAAGGAAGAGAGGTTAAGGAAGCTAGAGGTGATTAAGATGAAGTGCCAGCGATGGGTGGTAGGATGCACACTGTAGGAAAGACAAAGTGATGACATTAAAGCAGAAGCCATAGTAGCTACAGTTGCAGAAAAGGTCAAAATAAACAGATTACTGAGGTTCAGTTACATGTACAGGAAGGCAGAAGACAACTGGCGAAGAAGATTTGGGAGAGAAAAGAAGACAAGGAAATGAGGATGTCAAGTAAAGAGGTGGCTAACTGTATGAAAAATGTCCTTAGACATTCAGGCATGACTCATGAAGTAAAAGTGGCATTAAATCAAGAGAGGTTGTGACAGTTTACACAATACCCCAACCCAATGTAAAAAATGAGGAAAAAGGGATAATTATGATGATGACTGGAAATGAAACCCTTTTGATTTCTTTTGCAACCTCTGATGTGTCTTCTGCTACTCTATAAAGAAGGATTTCTACACTATTCATGCAAGTCTTATGCCTTTATAAGTGTTTGCAGCTCCAGTTATAATATGCTAAAATGGATTTATGCTAACTGTGTAATATTGGTGAAACTGTGTTATTTCCTATAGTGTGTACTGTTTCATATATTGTATAATACTGTAACAATCCATCAAGGAAAGCTATGTTGCTTTTGTATTTTAAGTTCTTCTCCATATTTAATACTTTTCAGTCTTCTCTAAAATTATTGTTTGAAGAGAAATAGTGGCATAATGCACTGCTGACAACAGCCCCTTGACTGCTTTGGCTGTCCTGTGTTTGTATGTCGGATGCAACTTGAAATAGACTGTACTGCTTCATTCCAAACAAACAGTGCCTCACAAAATGAGAGATGCTGAAACAAATAGGTATCATGAAATAACTGAATTATTCTGCCTTTTTTTTTTTTTAACTTCTGCAGGTCTACAATCAGAAATGTCCAGAGCATTCACAAACAGGCCAGGAAACAAATCCCTCAGGAGACTTACCGACGAAACAGTAGAAAATACCTCCAAGACCCACCTAACAAGGACAAGATGGAACAGAGAAGGAAAAAATATGTGCAGTTTATGACAGGTAAGTAAAGTAGCAGGTGTCACAATCAACAGCAAAAGAGTATTTGTTCCTGTTATTACTTTGTAACCAATCATAATTCTGAAATTGGGAAGAGGAAGGCTGCGAACTGGTAAAACAATTCCATCCCTAGTTCTGAGTTTTAGTCCCTCACTCTCCATTTGCAAACTCTGTGACAGTCTAAGCAAGTCACTGTACGTGACAGCTCTGTGTGCTTACCCATATAGACTCTCTACCTCTTTTTTTGAGTTGGAATGATTGAAAGGACCAGCAACCAAAGCCAGTTGGTTGAAGGTATATTTAACTACATTTCAAACTGCGTTTTTCATTGTGAAAAATGTCCTCCACAGCCACTATTGAGGGAGTTGTTCTCCTGTGCTCTGGTATTAGAATGATCAAATATGTAATTGCTGCATCTTAAAAGTAAGGAAACAGACCATTTGGCAGCAATCCCTTTGTTAAAATGTTCACTTTGTTACATAACTATTAATCACACATGGCAAATAGGTGGAAACACTTCTTAGTAATCCTTGAAAAAAAGTACTTGCACTTAGTAAGCTTAGCTGGTTAACAGTGAAATTAAAAAAAAAAGCATTCACCCTTCAACCCTCTGTTTAAGGCAATTAAAACAAAGTTTTTACTTTTTTATCCACCCACAGTGCATCTTCTTTGTCCGGCGTATGTTATAATGAGTTGTTATTTAATTGAGATCTATGGATGTTTACCGTAGTATGAGTTTTTTTTTTTAAGCCTGAAAACCATGGCACATCTCGGTTTTGAAAGAGTAGAGCTAATTTCTCAGTTTGCTATTTATTTAATTATATATTTACCTATATTTATCTATTTATTCAAATTATTTTCTGTTATCAGTATCCATTTTTCTTGGTATGCCTTATAGAAGCAGATAGAATGTTGGAAGATACCAGAACAAATCCAAAACCAGCATAACAAATAATCCAAAAATAAGACCAGAAATGCCGGCCTGGAGAAATTTCCAGTGAATTTATTTGTAGAGATTTTATAAAAGTTTTAATGTTGTAGGATAGACACTTTCTACTCTAGGATACAATCTCTGTAGTTTCATTTATGTTCTGTGCCTCTCCATATCATGATAGTACAAAGGATAGCCAGAATCACAAACAGTGGTGTGTAGTGAGTGACACTGACTGTAATGGCACACTAGTTCTAGGGTCTGAACAGCCACAATCCAAAGGCATAACAGTACACACTGGCATAACAATCCACATGCCAAAATAACGGTGAATCACTCAACCATACCCTCATAAAGTCAAGTATTATAACGCAGACTCAGATTACATTACAGTCTGCTCCTACCCCTATGATTCCATCAGATGAAACTTCAACTGAATCAAAAAAGTAATCAAAGATTCTGGTCATCAAATCATCTCCAAAAACATTTTTTGTACGGGGTTAAGCCCCCCTTACATCATCATGCAGGAAACTTTGACTCCTCACACCTCTTACCTAAACATACTAACTACATTTACAGAACCATGATGAAAAAAGAAAAGACCCCAAATACTGGATCACTGATGGTGCTTAAATAGAAGTGCTGAATTCAGTCTTGGTGAGTTGAAAATTTGTCCAGCTAACACTCAATGAATAGTAAGGCAAAGATATTCTACTATTTCTTAGACACATTTTCGTACTTTTAATCAGAACTTTTAATTATGCCTTATTGCTTCATGACCCCTGTTTCTGACTTTTTTGTACATTGTTCACAGAAAAAATGTCCACAGTGCTTACAAACATTTCAGACTTTTCATCATTGGCAGACTATAGAGTATTAAAATTCTGTTTTTGTTTCTTTTTCCTGTTACAACATATTATTAAATAATAGTCATCAGTACCACATATCCTACAAACATGATTCTTTGCCTTGCACTGCCTCTCTTCATGTCTACAGCCATGAGTGCAGTGGGTATGGTTCTTTGTTTTAGGTTTGTTACAAGGCACCATCTTCAAAAATGTCTTGTGATCTAGTGTAGCCTCACATAGTTTTATAAGTGTTCAACTATTTTCTTCTTCTTTTCAGATACTGTGTCAATTTTATATGGTTATGAGTTAAAGATTTTAGTTGCATTTTTGATAGCTCACTTGTACAACACACATCTATGGCTTTTCAAGAGTTATGTTTCATTTATTTACTATCATGCCTCATGTAGTTGATTTAATGCCAGATATAATTCTGTCTCTGATCAATGAATCATATAGCTTTTCAAATTCACAGTCATTTGTCCTGTGTCTGAAATCTATTACATATGCATTAACTGTTGTTCCCCCTTGTTTCTGGTAAATAAATAAAGCAATCACCTGGCATGAGATTGATTCTTCTTTGCCTCATAATATGTCTGGAATTTAGCTTCTAGTGCTGCCAAACTGCTTTTCTCTTCATCAGTTAGAGCAAAGGTAGAAAACTCTTTGAAATTTTGAGACTCATAACTATGAGCACAGGAATAGTGAGACCAAATGACTGAAAATGCAAACTTACTTATTCTAAGGCCAAGATTGTTCTTTTTCAGAATATTTCCTTTTCTCCGAGTTATGGCAATCTCAGAGTTGGTACATATAAGTTCAAGGGGTCTGGGGAGCTTGCATCCCAGCAAAAAACTTTAAAGGGATAACAGTAGTGTTTAACATTCACTGTTCTCCTGTACTTTTGTACATTTTTATATAATTCTAGGACTTGCAGATGTTCTTCATGTTTCACTGTTGCAGTCATCACATTTGAGTTATCCCTGCCAGGGTAGCCCTCAGTCGGCCTGAATACCAGAGGCTTAGTATTTCTGCGTCAGTTGCCATCGCTCCAGGACTGACGTCAGGTCATCAGTAGTATAAAATAAGGCAGCCAACGCCATTACATCAGTCTTTTTTGTCGAGGAGCCAGAAGCAGAAGCAGTTCACACGAGTGCTGGTCGGCCGCTGCTTGAGTTTTCATTTTCCTAATTGAAGCTGAAGTCTTCTAAAGCTAAGTACCCCATTGGGGATCCTTTTTTCTTGCTCTAACCGATGTCAGAAAAAGTTAACAATTGTCTCACCTGTGGAGAGCAAATACCACATAGAGACTTTCATTCTTACTGCTTCACTTGCTTAGGCCCAGACCATGACGTCCCCTGGTGTCGATTTTGTGCTTTGTTCAATGCCAGAACTATACATTATTGGGCCCTTATTGTAACTAGATATTTTCACTCCCAGTCCTCAAATTCCGATATGGCTTCGGTAAGCCATCCGACAGCAGATCTTCTGAAAAAACGTAAGGATAAAGACAGAGACGGACTACACAGGTCCAAACCTTCCAACGGCACTTCCATTAAGCTAGTCATCAGTTCTCTGGTCCTCAGTGAGGTGCTTCTGCAGCCCCTGATGCCCACCTCTGTGGATTTGCAGGCCGCTACCAAGTCTCTTTTGGAGTCCAGTATGCAGCAAGACTCTTCATCGACTAAGGATCCTGCAGATGTCTCTACCTTGGATGGGTCCAGAGCTGCTGAGCAGGCACCAGCTTCCGAGGAAGTACTTCACGCTAATGATTCTCAACACAGACCAACGACTTCTTTCGCGTTTACCGTTCTTTCGAAAACTACTGTGTTTCTAAGGCCCAGGGTACGAACCACAACCAAGAAACTGACAAGCCAGTCTCAGGTACCTGCTTCCTTGCCTCAGTCTCAAATGTTTAAAATGGCAAAAGACCTTATAATGTTGATCAGGGGAAGCCAAGCTACCCCTTCCAAAAGAAAAAGAGATTTGTCCCCAGTAGTTTTATCTGGACAGGAGTTCAATGACTCTGATGCATCTGACTATGAAGACATGCAACCTCTGTCTGCTTATGAGGATTCTGATGCAGAGAAATCCATTCCTTCAGTCTCTCCACCTGAGGACTTTTCCTTTGGGGAAACCCTACGTACTTTAAGGGAGCATTTCCAATGGAAATGTCAGGACTACCCTCAGTCTAAAAAGAGACTCAGGGAATTCTTAGATCTTCCATAGCACAGACCTCTGGCCATTCCTCATGTCCTAGATGTTGTGGATGATGTTTTTATGGAATCTAGTTTAACTCCTGACACCCTCCCTCCTGCTCCCAGGAAACCTGACAGGTACTATAGAGTCCCTGACTCTCACAAATTTCTTTTCAAAAATCCTACTGCTGACCCTGAGGTTATTTCTCAAGGGACGAAAGGAATTAAAGCAACTTCTGCTAAGAATCCCACCCCCTTAGATAGGGATTCCCGAGTATTAGACAGATGGGATCAAAACGTATACACCTCTGCTACTCTTGCTGTTAGAGCACTAAATTGTCAGTTCCATATGCTAAAATTTCAGCAACATACCATGGAACTCCTCAAACAAAAAAATATCATCTGTTCCTGCTTGTGCAGAAAATAAGGAGTTACAATAGTTAATGCATTCTGCAAGTCAAGTAACTAAGCACCCCTTACAATGTGGTTTTGATGCCCTAGAAGCATCTTGCAGGGTAGCAAGTCACTGGTTCTGTCCTTAGAAGGCATGCTTGGTTTAAGGAACAGCCCTTGCCAGATCATGTCAAATCCAAATTATTGGACGCACCCTTGCACAAAGACAACTTATTTGACACTAAGGCAGAGGAGGTCTTAAAAAAGATGGAAGAAAAAGATAAATCTATGCAGACAGTTAAGGACTTCCTGCAGGTCCAGCCACCCAGGTTCAGTAGGCATTGCCCTTCCAAGCACTGGTCCTTTCCTGCCCCCTACAGGTCAGCTCAGCCCAGACCCCGGGGAAGCAGGCCCCCAGACAGCAGCCCCAGGGAATGCAGAGATCTAAGCAATAGAGTTCCTCCTCTTAAAAACCAGGGAGTGCTAAGCCACCCCCTCATGGTAAGAACTCACAATGACTATCCACTTCCACCCCCTCCGTCTGCCCACCTGCACATGCCCCTAGGAGGAAAACTCTCCTTCCACGCAAGCACCTGGGCCACCATTACCAATGACCGCTGGGTCCTCAACATAGTGTCCCAGGAATACAAATTTTATTTCCACACTCTACCAACCCCAAAAGGGTTCCCAGATATTCCCCCAAGCCAGTGGGCAGAGGGCAAAAAGCAAGTTCTTTCCCTGCTCTCTCTGAGGGCAATAGAGCACATTCCTGCAGAACAGATAGGCCAAGGTTTCTACACCAGAATATTTCTGGTACCCAGAAAAGAGGGTACTTGGCACCCCATCCTCAATCTCTCCATTCTAAACACCTTTCTGGAGATACCAAAATTCAAAATGCTCACCCTCCAACAACGACTACCTATGCTCTACAAAGATGCTTGGTTAGCCACCCTAGACATAAAAGAGGCCTATCTACACATCCCAGTCAGGGAATCATGCAGGAAATATCTACGTTTCAGGGCAGGATCACTGCACTTTCAGCTCTCTGCGCTTCCCTTTGGCTTATCCACTGCTCCCAGAGTATTCACAAAAAGTTTGGCTCCTGCCATTGCTTTTTGCAGGCAAAGAAATATTCATATTTACCCCTACTTAGACGACTGCCTAATTCAGGCAGACAGGAAATGCTGCTCAAGCACCTGGCCTTTTAAAGGACCTTTTGACATCCCTAGGGTATAATGTCAATGAAAAGAAATCCAAACTAGTACCCACCCAACAAATTATATTCCTGGGAACAAACCTGGACACAGTATCCCAGATGGCATTCCTTACACCAGAAAAGCAAACCTACCTGACAGCCTTTTTCTCTCAACTAGCCACCAGACCCCAGTTATCCGCTAGGAAAATCCTGCAAGCTCTGGGGTTCATGGCTTCTTGCATTCTACTCATTCCATATGCCAGACTGCATTTGAGGAAACTACAATGGTACCTAAAAAGCCTTTGGTGTCAACACTCTCAAGACCTGGAAACTCTTATACCAATGATACCTTGTTTAAGGAAAGATTTTCTTTGGTGGGCAACAAGGGGTTACCCTTCTCACAACCCCATGCAGCCCAGACCCTCAGACACATTAGACTATGTCCGGGGTGCACACCTGGAGGGGCAGGTGCATACAGGGCCAATGGAGCCCACATCAAATACATCTGCACATCAACCAAAAGAGATGTTAGCTGTCCAACATGCACTGACAGCTTTCAGACCCCTACTCTCCCCGGGGGCTCTACTGATGAAAACAGACAACACCACTGTGATGTGGTATATCAACAAGCAGGGAGGGACTCACTCGTACCCTCTGTGCAGGCTCACCATGACCCTTTGGCACATGGCCTCAGCCATGCAACTACACCTGTTAGCACAATTCCTGCCAGGTTCTCTAAACTCTCTGGCAGAGAATTTAAGCAGACATCTTCTGGACCCACACAAGTGGCAGCTAGACCACAGAACCTTCACCCTTATAACTCAGAAATGGGGCACCCCAAAGGTCGACCTCTTTGCTTCCCACTACAACCATCAGCTCAGCAAGTTCTGCACCAGGGAGCCTCACTACAAGGCCTGGAAAGTGGATGCTCTATCCTTCCAGTGGGTCAACCTCTCGGTCTACACATTTCCCCCACTACCGCTCATTACAAGGGTACTGCTCAAAATAAGGGAAGGAAAAACTGAGGACAATCCTGATTGACCTAGATTGGCCACGCCAGCACTGGTACACACTGCTGTGCACCCTGTCACCTCTGCCACCATGACACCTCTCTCAGATCCCAACACTGCTGACCCAGAGGGAAGGAGAATTCATGCATCTCCAATTGCACACCCTCAGTCTGGCAGCCTGGCTTATTCCCTGACCACTGCACAAGCTGCCAATCTCAGCAAACAAGTTCTAGATGTTATACGCAAGGCCAGATGCTCTAGCAGTAGAAAGTCTTATGCTGACAAATGGAAAAGGTTTTGCACCTGGATCCAGGCTAAGGAAGCCGGGATGGCACAGCCCTCCCTACCTCTCATCCTGGATTACTTTGCTGACTTACTACACAGGGGTCTATCCTTTTCTTCTATTAAAATTCATGCCTCTGCTATCTCTGTTCATTTCAGCACAGAGCCACCTCTTTTATCACACCCTCTCATCAAACAATTCCTAAGAGAGGCTAACAACTTGAGGCCACCCAGAAAAGCACCTACCCCAGCTTGGGACCTAAACTTTGTGTTGGAAAAGCTCACCCTGCCCCCCTTTGAACCAGCAGCTTCAGCAGAGATAAAGTTTCTCTCATGGAAGACAGCCTTGCTTCTGGCCATCACTTCAGCAAGAAGTGTATCCGAGCTACAAGCACTAATGGCTGTAGAGCCCTTCATCATTTTCCATGCTGACAGGGTCTCCCTCAGGACTAATGCATCCTTCATGTCAAAAGTGTTGTCCAGTGTGGCTTTCAACCAATCCATTCAATTTTCCCACCTTTTTTTCCCTAACCCATAAAATAAGGGGGAAAGGATACTGCACTCTCTAGATGTGCACAGACAGCTCAGATTATATCTAGATTGGACTAAATCATTTAGAAAGACAGATCAATTGTTAGTCAGCTTTGCTGCAGGAGCAGAGGGCAAAGCCATATCCAAACAAACCATTTCAAAATGGATAGCACACTGCATCTATTTCTGCTACAAGCAACATGGCAAACCTCCCCCCAAGGGGGTCAGGATACATTCTACCAGAGCAACCTCCACCTCTGCAGCTTTCCTAACAGGGGTCCCCACCAGGGACATCCTGGAGGCTGCAACATGGACATCAGTTCATACCTTCACCAAGCATTACCACCTGCCTATCTTCTCCAAATTCAGGGCAGGCTTTGCCACCACAGACTTGCAGGGCATCCTAGCCAGCCCCCAGTCTTTTTGACTGCTTCCACCCTTTTCTTAAGCTTTGGGAATCAACCCAAATGTGATGACTGCAACAGTGAAACATGAAGAACATAGTACAGTTGTGTGCACTTATTATAAATGTAGATGTTCTAGTGTATTCACTGTTGCAGTCCTGGTTTTCCTCCCTCCATGCCCCTTGTCTGTCTCTCTCTGTCTCCCCTTACAAGGAACTTTTGGTACTTACTTTCTACTGGTGGTGTTCTCCCACCATAACCTAGCTCCCTCTTGGGGCTTCTGACAGTTAGGGCAAGAAAAACTGATGTAATAGCATCAGCTGCCTTATTTTATACTACTGACGACCTGATATCAGTCCTGGAGCAACGGTAACCAATGCAGAAATACTAAGCCTTTGGTATTCAGGCCGACTGAGGGCAACCTTGGCAGGGATAACCCAAATGTGATGACTGCAACAGTGAATACACTCGAACATCTACATTTATGGTAAGTGTAACAACTGTACTTTGAGTCCTGGATTTAGAACAGGAAACGGCAAACGCGTTAAATACCTTGATCATTTCCTTGTGATATGTAAAAACATGGCACATTTGACACAGCTCAGATCTTTAGATCTAGGACGTATCATTTCCTGACAGGGATTCCATGTAGTTTTAGGGTAGTCAGATGTTGAATCACTGACACTTCCACCCAAAAATAAAAGAAAATCTTCACCAAAATGAATAATATAGCTATGTACCAATAGCACAATGAAAGTACATATTGTCAGTATTTTCTGAGCTACTGGCTTGCATCAGACTGAAACAAACTTTTGTGAGGTAGACTATGTATGTAAATTGTTCTCAAAATACCAATAAAAGCAAATGACATTTAGACTGGAATATCAGCAACAGGAGAAAAATGATGTCACTGTTATCTGTTTGAGTGAAAACAAGACCTATTTCTGTTGTCCTTTCCTTCAAACTGCAGACCCATTCTGATGCTGTTGGGTCTTCCATACCCAAAATATGCAGTTGTAGATAGAGGTGCTTATGTATTAGGCATTACACGTGGTCATTAGGTCTTAGAAATAGAGAGACATGAGACAGGCGTGCTGATACTTCAAAGAATAACTTGACACACTTGTAATACTGCACGGACTTCATTTTAGCTGATATGATTAGAAGAGTTACAAGCTGCAAAAATTAGGAAGTGGATTATAAAATAAACTAAAGATTGCACTTTAAATATACCATTGAGGTACAAGACAACTTAACTAGGTAATGTTACCCTAGGTCCCTACATTTGTCTTTGTTGAACAATAAGGTACTAGGATTCAAAGTAGAGTTGCTTCTCTTCAAGTGCTCCACTTAATGCTTTATATCTCAACTCTCAACATTTTATGAGAGGAAAAAAAAATAAGATCTTGAGAGGGAGGAAAGTAAAGAAAAAGAGAATAAAGGGGTGACAGGAAGAGAAGGAGAGGATGATAATTTTAAGGTGGGTTTATTTCTTGGTTTGAAAATTTTCCTCAGAGTAACCCCATTTAGCTAGCCCAAAAGCATTTTTATAGAAATATAAAAGAAAATTGTGATGTGAGTGGGTTGTTCAAATGTAATTATTGTAAGTATATTTTAGAGGGAGAGAAGGTAGTGATACAATCTAGAAATTATAAAACAAGGTTAAATCATAAATATGACTGCAAATCTAAATTTATAGTATACATTGCATTATGTCAATTTTGCACTGCCTTTTGTGTAGTTAGAACAACGAGAGAGTTACATTCAAGGGGTTATGAGCATGTATGAGCTATAGAGAAACTAGAATTTACTAATGTTTTAGCTAAGCATGTCAGTGGGGTTCATCCAGAATCAATAGGGGCTACTGTTTTTAAATTTATTATTTTAGATTGTGTGGTTGGGTTTAGTGTATGATGGGATGCGGAGGATGAATTAGATTGGAAGGAGTACCATTAGCAGGTGACGTTAAATACCTGTATAAGTCCAGGTATTAATGACCGTGAAAATTTTAAAGTTGTTTTAAGAAGGAAAAGCTTAATGCATTTAAAAGGGATGATCATGTGATCAGGGGGGTGTTATAAAAGGAAGTTTTAAATGGAATTACTTGGTCTGATGAAGTTCATTTTATGAACAAACATGCTTGCCAAGTTTGGTTAATAAAGATGTTTTTTGCCTTTTACCGTTTTATTTTATTAACACTAATACTAACAATTAAACTGGATATCAATGCAAATGCTGCTGATTAGACCCCAGTTCTCTGCTGCTACAACTGCAGAATAGTATCATAGTAGAATACTATACTAATCAATCAAGGGACTCTTTTAAGCTTAGCTAAGCTTGCCAATAAAATTTGATAGGCAGTAGTTCCCAAAGGTGGGTTTGTATCTTTATGGAAATTACCCTTCCTGATTTTTACCAATTTTTTCCTATTGTTGTATATCCTGTTTAATTTGAGATGCCACCAGGGCAGTTTGTTCCTGGGGCTAGTCAGGGGCTTACCTTTGGTAGGTACAGCAGCCTGTATGCAGCCATTGACATGGTTGTACAGAGTTTCCAAAAGCATTTCATCATAGACTGATGTGTTCTCAGGGTTTGGAAGGACATTGAATTTTGACAAGCCATCACTTAATAAAAGGTGATTTGCCTTGGAATAGTTCCTAACTTTTACTGGTTGAAATAGGATTATTGAGTTGATTTCAAAGAAGACAGCTTAATGGTTGGACCTTACTAGGGAGAATGAGACATTGGGGAGGGCAGCTTTCTACCATATTTGTGAGCATGAGGTCCAATATGTTGGAGCATCTAATGGGCATAGTCACTATTTGGTCAAAGGTGTTTGCACTTACAAAGTCAAGAAATCTCTGTATCTGTAGGTTTGAGGCCATGTAAGTATCTCCGGTAGGTCCAAGTATACAGTGTGAATATCTTGAGACATGGAGGGTGACCTGTAGCTGGCTAGTTGAAGTTATGGAGTGCCTGTGAAGTGAAGGATTTAGTGTAGAAGGTCTAAAACAGACTACATCACAGCATGATGGAGTGAGTCCCCAGAATAAGGAAAAGCAAGAAGATCAGGAGACATGTGAAGAACAAATATGGACAGGGGAAAGGAAAAGATATTTAATATGATGTAATATTTATGCAATGGAGAAAGCAAAAATAACCAATACAAAAAGAGCAGCACCAAAGATATTTGAAGAAAAATATAGGGAAAGGAATCTGGATATGGAAAACTTTACAATACAAAAATAAGAAGACTAAGAGGAAAAGTAGAAAAAGAGATTAGTAATGGAGAAGTCAGAGAAATGGAAATTGAGGTTATGGAACAGTTGCAAAGAGAAGGATTCAGTGTAGTAAATCAAATACAGAAAGTACCACAACAGGATAGAGCAATGTATATTCAAATTAAGGTGAAACAAATGGAACAGGAAGCAACTGGTCAGGGGCTATATCAAGATATTTTGGAGCCTTCCACAGGAAACCAGTATAAACATTCATTTGTAGCTAGACAGCAAAGAAAGGAACAGGAAACTGTGGAAACTCTGATGCAGTCAGTGATGAGGAGCAATAGACCAGTGAGTTTCCATATGACAGAACAGATGACACAGGATGAAATTGAAGAGAATGTGCCACAGGAAGATGCTACAGAACTTTCTATGGAATGCCTGCAGGAAATGGAAAACAAGGGATGTGCCCTCAGTATGGAAGAAAATGAGTTACGAGAAGAGTTGCTTGATTTATTAGACAAAGACAGATATATCAAGATCAGCGAGAGAAATAGACTGCAGAAGGTCAATAAAACCCCCAAAGTCAGAAGCTTGATAAAGCAAATGAACACAGTAATTAGGACTGTCCATAGAGATCCATGCAATATAACAGAAGTAAACAGAATATATTACTGTGCTGCTAAATTAATAACTGATAAAGTTCTACCACAGGAACACAGGCTAGCGAGGTTAAATAGGGGGCGAAAGCGAATACCATCATGGAAATATCGAATAGAGAAAACTATAAAGCAGCTAAGACAAGAAGTGTCATTGTTAGAAGATTATAGAAGAGGGAATAAATCAACAAAAATACTTAGAAAAGTAGATGTGATAAAAACAATGTGCAGTATTAGAACGTACCAGGAACTATTATGCACTACTGGAGATATCAAACTAAAAATTTCAAAACAGATGGAAAGACTTAGAAGATACAAAGATAAATATAAGGGAAAAGCAAAAAATAAGCAATTTATTGATGACCCGAAATGTTTTATAGAGAATTGGGAAGGTAAAAGGAATTGAAAGACTGCCAAAAAAGAGGAAGTAGATACATTTTGGAGAAGTATCTATGAAGATCCTGTGGAACATAACAAAGATGCTAAATGGACAGAAGAAGTAAAAGAAAGAATAAGAAGTTTAAAGGTACAGGATATGAAATGGGATGAAATAACCAGAGAGATTGAAACAAAGTTGAGAAAAGCCTCTAACTGGAAAACCCCAGGCCCAGCTGCAGTCCCTAACTTTTGGCTTAATGTATTAACTTCTTTGCATGAGGATTTAGCCATGAGTAAGAACTATTTATATGCACACCCCAAACACACACTACACTGGTTAACAACAGGAAAAACAATGCTCTTACTTAAGAGTGAACCTGCAAGCTACCCTAAAAATGATAGATCAATAACTTGTCTTCCAACGACGTATGAGCTGTACACAGGAAATGATGCCGACAGAGTCTATAGTCATTTAGAAGAAAACTCAATTATGGCAGTAGAACAAAATGCAATAAAAGAAAGTCATATGGAACAAAGGATCATTTGTTGGTAAACAAAGTTATAGTGGAGTACTGTAAGAAGGGGAAGAATCTAAGTATGGCATGGATTGACTACAAAAAAGCAGTGGACAGTATCCCACATTCATGGATAAAAGAGTGCTTAAAAATGTATAAGATACACCCTACACTGATTGACTACATTGCAGTAACCATGAAACAGTGGCAGACCACTTTGCAATTAAGCCATGATAAAGGACAGATTATTATCCCAGGGATAAAAATTCAAAGGGGGATATTCTAGGGTGACTCATTGTCACCGTTACCAGTCTGCCTTGCCATTAATCCATTAAGCTGTTTACTTAACAGTTTAGGCTATGGCTACAATTTGGCTCCTAGAAAACAACAAAGTCTAATGATGTCTCATCTTCTCTTTGTCAGTGATTTAAAATTGTATAGCTCATCAGATAAGGAACTGAAAGCACAGCTGCAGGTTGTCAAAACTTTTTCAGATGATATTGGAATGTCATTTGGTATTGATAAATATGCAAAAGCAACCTTTAAAAAAGGAAAACTGCAGCACCAGGAAAACATCAGTTTGGGACAAGAATGTGATATAAAAGAACTTGAGCAAGAGGGAGTGTATAAATACTTGGGGAACTGATGAAGGATCAGCAATAAAACATGAACAAATGTGAATAAAACTCAGTAGGGAGTACTTTAGAAGACTTAAATTAATCTGAAAAACAGCATTGACATTTAGGAAAAATATCCAAGCTATAAATCAATTTGCTCTTCCTATCCTAACTTATAGTTTTGAAGTGATTGATTGGCCCCAAAAAGTGTTGGATAGACTGGATATTATAACAAGAAGGATGTTTCATGCTTACCAAATGATTTATAAAAATCAGTGTATACCAAGATTATGCATTCCCCATTCCGAAGGAGGGGTGGGCCTCATTGAAATTGATTTCATGTACAGATCTGCAATTGTGGGACTCCACACATATCTAGTGACCTCACAAGATCCAAATGTAGTGAAAGTTTTGAAACATGAGAATAAATCTAAGATGACATTTCTGCTTAATTTAGCAGAAGCATATCAACGTCAAGCAGGAATGGAAATCAAACCAGAAGTGGACAAAAATCAGGCAGCAACGGAATCTGCTAAAAAACAAAATAAAGAATATAAGGTGAAGGACCAGATGAGAAGGCAAGAAATGTGGAAAAAAACATAAAAATAGTTGTAAGTATAGAAAACTTTTGGAAGAGCCTCATGTTGATCAAGAATGAACACAGGAATGGTTAAGGAGAGGTGAATTCACATTAAGAAATGAAAGGTTAATATTGGCAGCCCAAGACCGTGGGCTACGTACACTCTGGTTTACAAAGTCTGTTGAACATGTGGAAGAAACAGACATATATAGGTTTTGTAAAACCAAATTGGAAACAGTCACCCACCTTGTTGCTGGTTGCAATGCACTAATGGCAGAGGGACTGTATACTGATAGGCATAATAATGTGGCAAGACTGTTACACTGGAAATTATGCAAATACCCTGGTACTGAAGTGGCTGAAAAACACTGGAAACATAAGCCACAAAGAATCATAGAAAATGATGAAATTTATATCACATGGGATCACCCAATACCAACAGTTCAAAAGATAGATGCTAGAAAACCGGATATAGTGGTCGAAGAAAAGAAGACAGAAATAGCATTGATCATTGAAATCACCACACCCAGTGACTACAGTGCCTTGTGTACAGAGAGACACAAAGTCATAAAATACCTTGATCTGCAGGCAGAAACAAGAGACATATGGAAGAAAGATACCCAGACAGTTCCAGTAGTAGTAGTAGGAGCAACTGGTCTTATAAAAAAGAATTTACAAGCATATTTAGATATGTTACCAATTCATGTAACACCGTACGAATTGTAGGAGTCATTATTGGGCACACTGCGGATGCTGCGAAGAGCACTTTTGGGTAACATCAAAGAGTGAAACGATACTAATTTCATGAACATTAATCATACTTTGACTTAGGAATGGGGTCCATTCCCATCATGATATTAGAAACCCAAAAAAACTTGGAGAAATTAAAAACTGGCTAGTGTATACTACAGGATTTTGTCTATGGTGATCTGCACATGGAGGAACTCGAGCATGTCATCCTATTTGTCCACCCTATAGGTATGCTTGTTATTTATGTGTATTGAAAAAAAAACCCACCTTTAGGCCTTGTTTGTATAGCTACTCATCTAAAACTGTGAAAGGCACTGAAACCTTGCACTGCCAGGGTACTGTCTCCCACTTTAAACCATGTCTTTGTAACTGTACATATGTCTACATCCTCAGGTTTGAAGGGGTCTTGCAGGGAGCATAGTTTTTCATTCAGGTTCTTGGCACTGAGGAGTAATACATTGGGGTTCAGTTGAGTTGATTTTGCTATGTTGGTAATTTTCTCAATTTGGCATTGCCAAGGCACTACAGGTGTGGATAAAGTTTTAGTCAGTATTTGAAAGCCTAGAGGGGAAAGTTGCAGACCTTCCTTGGCAAAGCAATGAGGTTTATTAACCATGTCCTCCCAAGCTGACAAATATTGGATCCCCTTAGAATGACACCAGAAAGACTGCCAGGTGTTGAAATCAGTCATTTTTTTGCTGACACGTTGTGACCCCATCCTCTGTGATGGTAATATTCTGCTCATTGCTAAGGCTCATACCAGCTTGAAACACAGTCTGAAAGCTCAATAATGTCTCTCTTCAGATAGTCCTGGGAGGTACATCTCAGATCACTTATAACTATATGAACTATGATGATTCATACTGGTACCCGTGGCATAATGACTTGAATGCATGTATGATTTGGCAGATCCTGGCTCCAGATAAGCAACTAACAGTTAACTTCTCCTTATTCAGCTTGGTTAGAGGGGCATCACTATATCTTACAATGGCTGGGAAGTGTGTTTACTTGCCTTAGAAGTCTTTGGGGGTCCCTTGAGAGTTACAGTATGTGAGGTGTTAGGTGTTTTTCCTTTGTGCCTTTGGGCTTCTGAGGCATAGCTTTGACAAAGGGTGGTCTAGGCAATCTTTTGTTGTTTAGAAAGATTGCTTTTAGTGCCCAGCATATGTTAGTCTATGTGTTTGTTATGTGCTATGTGAGGTGGGTGTTGTGTGTGTGGTTTTGACTTCCAAATGTGCACCTGTATGTAAGAGTTTTGCCTCCACTGTCATTGTGTAAGTACACCTCTCACTTACTGTGTCTGCTTCTTTAAGGATTAAATGGTTGTTGGTAAATATGAGACAATTGCTGCATTGGCTCAAGATGCCCATATCCACCAAGCTGGCTACAGAGAAGTTAGGAAATTGCAAATCCATAATCATCAGTCTTTTGACTGGTGAGCTACAAGGGGGTGGTGTATTGGTGTTTGAAGGCTATTAAGGGTGATTTGTTGGTGCAGACTTACAAGGGTTCTTTACTGGGACAGATTATGCTAAACAGTACTAAATCCTACTAACTTTAATGTTTACACATTACTGAATTGTACTAAAAATCTGTAGGTATTGCCACTCGATGCCCAACTAGCTCCTCTAAGCTTGTCAGCAAGCAAGGTATTTGGTTTGTACTGCAGCTTTTAGAGTGCAGTTTTATGGAACATTCTACAGGGAAAATTTGCTTTCTATGTGTTTGCTACTCTACGGGGCACTGCTAACCCACACAAACATGCAAAACATAGCAGCACAGAAAAAACATAAAACTAACTAATGAGCCCTCTGACCAATAAAATGGCTATACTATGAGTCCATTTGTGTATTTCCAAACTCAGATTGACCTGGCAAACAACTTCCTGCCACAAGATGAATAAACTAAGTCCTCCTAATGTAAAAACACAGTAGAAGGGACTTGCAGATACAATGCTACCACAAAGCAATTAAACTGCTAGCTGGCAATCACTTGTTGAAGGTGATTTCAAGACAGTCTTACAGCAGTAACAGTGAGCGGAAGACTTTTTTTTTTTTAATAAAAATACAGTAAAATGCACACATAGTAGCAGGAAATTACAGTGATCATGCAAACTAACTTAAGCATTTAGCAATCAAAGGTACTTAACTTTGCCTGGATGGCACTGCATATACTAAAGCGCTTCTGGAATGCAGTCTAGGACTCCAATCTTTGCTGAACTCTAGGAAAATGAGCAGGGGCTAATATGCTGTAAAAGAGGTTTACTCGAGCAATACTGGTTTGTTGGGACCGCAGTCTCTTTTTCATTGATCTGTGGAAAACAGTGGGTGGGAAAAACACATAAAAAGCTTATACAGCAGACAATAGCAATGTAAGAGGGGGAAGGGAGGGACTTTGGAAATCAGATTACCATAGGGGATGGAGGCAAGAGACACAGCCCTATAAAAGCAACTCAGCAAAGGGATGGGAGGGTTGGAAGAAATATTCAGGGAACAAGCAGACTATCTAGAGAAACATCCAATCAAATAAATCCAACGTTGGAGCCCTTTTAGAAACTTTAACTTAGTGTGTTAGTGGGGGATGGGACAGACATGCAATGCAACTTTAAGCAGGTAAATGATAAGCATAATATAACCATTGTAGGGACTGGAATTTGATTTGCAGGAATGAGAATGCATCTAGGGGGGGCAAGAAAGGAAAATGTTTGGTATGAAAGATATGAATTCAGTAGTAGGAATTCTGAGAGAATGTATATATTTATTTCCCAATGTTCAATGACTGGGCTGGACTAGACAAAAATTGTATTTCACAGGAACATGTGCATTTCATTTGCAACTTTGACACACATCCAGTAATTATTTCAGATCATGTCCCAGTAATTACTAAGATAAAAATGCAGGATAATGAAGTAAAGATGAGACACTGGAGCTTCTCTACCTACCTGTTCAAAAGAGGGGAATTTAAGGAACGGGTAGAAGATATTGTTCGGGAGTTATTAGGAAAGATAGAAAGTACTCCAGAAGTTATAGATAGTGAGTGGGGTACAAATGAAAATGTAATTTTAAAAATAGAATAGAAATAAAAGGAAAAGAGATCTGGTTAAATAATAACAAGAATTATTTGGAGGGGCTGACAAAAGTTAAGATATCACAGAATAAAGGGGATCTCACAGAACAAGAAGAGGCACAGTTGCAGAGCGCTAAAGAGAAAATACAGGAGTACCTGGTTAATATGGTTAATATACATAGGTTTAGAAAGGTTGGCACAGCGACTTAGGCAACAGAAAGTAGAAATGGTTGTTACCAAACTTAGGGAGCCTAGTACAAGAAAGATAACCAGAGATGCTGTAGAGGTATTTTTAGACAGATTTTGGAAGTTTATTAAAATCTGTGTAAAGCAGACAATTTGGGAAATCGGGAAAAAGCACAAATGAAAATATTTATGGAAGACTTAAATATGCCAAGGTTTGAGGTAGATGAGGTTCAACAATTAACAGTTAAGACAGGAGGAAATGAGATAAAAATGGTGATGTATAACCAATCTGCAGGAAAGTCTCCAGGAATGGATGGTATTCTAGTGGAAGTTCAGAAGCTAGAAGGGAAGAAAGTGATAAAGATCTGGAAGGTTTGGTTACAGTATTTTAAAAGGAAGAGAGGCATTAACATCCTGCAAAAAAAGCTGTGGTGGCTATAATACCTAAATACGGTAAAAACCTATCAAATCCACCATCATATAGGCCCATTTCAATTTTAAACCATGATTATAAAGTGTTTACATCTATAATGGCCAATAGAAAAGCAAAGGTGATGTCAAAGTTGATATAGATCAGTATGTTATTTCTGGAGGGGAGGCAAACATTTGACAACATTAATATAGCACTGATGATTCAGAGGGAAGCAGAATGTAAGAAAATACCACTGTTGTTGGTGGCTCTTGATGCAGAGAAAGTATCTGACAAGGTAAGCTGGAGTTTTATGAGCAGGGCAATGGAAGCATTTGCATTTGCATTTCCTGATACAATAATAAGGTTAATTTGAAGAATATAGGATATAGTGAGGGTTCCTGTCTGATAAGTTGTGTCTGAAAAGAGGAACCAGGCCAGGGTGTCCTCTTTCCCCTTTGTTATTTGTGTTATATTTAGAATCATTAGCAAAGGGAATAAGAGATGCAGAAATGCAATGCTATATTTGGTATGGTATTCAAGAATAGATGACACCAGAAAGGACATGCCAAAATTTTGAGAAAGTTTTTTTTTTAGGATACAACAGTAATGAAGATAAAGGCTGTAGATATAAACTATGTATCCTCACATGAATCAGATCAGCAGTAGCTATATATATGGGACAATGATAAAATGAAGTATATTTGTGAGCATGGATTAAAAAGGATTCTGTTATGGCAGTTGAGAATATGTGGGAAGAGACTAAAAAGATAATACAAATACTGAGGAAACTGGAAGCTCTTGCCTATGAATATGGATAGCAAGATACAAGCAGTAAAAATATTTTAGTCCCTTTAGTTTTATACACAGGTCAGTCATATTTTTGTCAACCAGAGAAGAAGTTGTGGGTAGTGTTTAATAAAGAGTTGAAGAAATTTATCTGCAAGGGGAAGAAGGCAAGAGTCAAGTGGGATAAGCTGATCCTCCCAGTAGAACAAGGAGGTTTAATATTACCCTGATTCGATGGTATATTTTAGAGCTACACAGTTAACACTCTTAACACAACAAGAAAGCTACAATTCAAAGTTGAAAACAATGATGATGAGCAGCGGGTTATTCAAGAAATAAGGAAAGAGGGGGATTTTGGATGTAGATCCTTAAGGAGAATAACAGTCATACAGAATATTATATTCATAAAGTACCAGATAGTATACCAAGAACTAAGCCAACACAGAAGGAGATTTTGCCAATAAAAATGACTGCAATTAGGAGTACAAGGAATAGGCAAGAGGGGGCTGGAATTTACTGGAGGAAGCTGGTAAAGGAGCCAAGGTATCGGAAACAAATAATTAGAGAGGAAACTGGAATAGAATGGGAAGAGGCCAGGAAGACATTTGTATTACAGGCTAGTGATTGCCTTCCCTAGCAGGGATTGGTATCAGAGTATAGACAGAGAAAGTGACAGAGAAATCCTAAATGAAAGATCTGCACTGGTTGTGTTTTTAATTGAATCTAGAACAGAAACTGCTTTAAAAAAAAGGTGTAATTAGTAGGGCATATGAAATATTGCACAATAATTACAGGAATCAGTGAGAGGAGTTCAAAAATATTGGGAAGAGAGTTTAGATAAGCAATTCACAAAGAAACAATGGGAGGATATATGTATGGGTCCCAAATATGCAACAAAGTCTAGAAGATTTGGGGGTTTTGCCTGAAGTGTTTGCATAGATATTTTTATACCCCAAGCAAACTCCAAAGAATTTTTCCTCATGTATATGTCAAATGCTGGAGGTGTAATGGGGAAGAAAAAGGTACCTGAAACATATGTTCTCAGAGTGTAAGAGTTGACAGACTTTAAAAATGCTCTACAGAGTACTCTGTCAAGAATACTAGGCCAGCAAATGAGTATAACTAAGGATTTTTTTTTTGAGCTGAGATATAGGACCTGAATTAACTAGACATAGTAATGTGTTATTAAGTTTAATTCTGCTGGCTGGCAAAAAAGCAACTACTAGAAAATGGAAATCAAACTCTAAAGCAAATATGCTTGAAGTAGTGAATATTGTAACAGATAAAAGAAGTGAGAGCTTTAGAAGAGAGTAGGAAGTAAATTACATCAGAAAAAATGGAATTTGTGCGAACAATACATGCAGAAAAGTGTTTTGCAGGAGGAATGAGGTTTAAGAGATGGCAGGAATTGAACAATTTTGTAATATTGCTTTGAATATATGGTATAGAACAATATATGTGATATATAACGTTTGAAAATGTGAACTTGTTAATATGGTTTGATTATGTTTATATAAATGTAAGTTTGCCTTTGTTACAAGTGGCAATTCAATAAAATGTTTAAAAATAACTCTTTTTAAGAGAAATCTCTCTGGCCACTCCAGTTGTTTCATTTTCCTGGTGGGGTACATACCAAAGGGGGACATTTGTACTCAATGATTGGTCATGTGAGAGCCAAGTACAATGGGATGTTGTCTTGTTTGGCTCTAGATGCCATTCCCTTACTTATACGTTGTGCAGCATGGAAAGATTGTCTCACTATAGCAGACACATAGTGGTCAAATCTGTCTAAATGCGTTCCAAGTCCCTGACTACAGGGTCTACTCTTAGGGATGGATTGTCAATGTAGTAGTTTACAGGGGTGGCCATCTTACCAAAAGATACTATAGTGCACTTCAGCTTCAGGCCATGACTTTGGCACCAGTTATTAGTCTATGTCAGCCCATGCTGGAGATATCTGTGTCTTTGGGGGAATTGATCACTGGTCCCAATTTGAAATCATCTGCAAACTTGGTCAATCAGAGGCCCTTGATGATAGCCTTTTATTTTTTAAACACCTTTAATGAATTATCACTAGTGACATAGGCAAATTTATATTTTATATAAAAGTAATCAAACTGTATTAAGTTCACATTTACAAACAATATACTTCACATATATTACTATACATTATATAACCTAAGTGACATTAAATAAATTATTCAATTCCTGACCTTTTTTTTAATCAAGAAACATCTTTATTAAACTATCACTTACAACATAGGCAATCATACATTTATAGAAATGAAAACAAACCACACTGACACAATCCTACTTGCAAGCATATTACATCACAAACCATATTGACACACTCCCAGTAGTAAACATTATACATCACTTATAATCTACCCAACCATTTTCAGTCAGACATTACATAGCTCATTTAAGTCCTGCTCATACCCTCTCTATATGTATTGTTCCCACAATTCCCAGTTTTTCCTACGTAGTTTGCTCATACCCTTCTCGAAAGATCTCAATTCCAGTTGTTTTATCTCCATTTATATATTCACTACTTCTAGTATAGTTGGTTTAGATTTTGATTTCCATTTTCTAGAAATTGATTTTTTGGGAGCCAGCATAACTGGACACAGCAAGGCCTTGCCATGTCTAGGCAATTCCAATTCTCTATCATAGCTCAGGAAAATCATCTCCCTTGTCACACCAGTCTGCCCACCCAGCATATCCAACAGTGCATCCCTCAAGGAATCCTTAAAGTCTGCCAACTCTCTGTACTCCCAGAAAGTATGTTCCCAATTATCTCTTTCTTCTCCATCACACCTACAACATTTGATGTTGATCTGAAGATAAAGTACTTGGGCTATAAAAATATCTATGCAAACATTTTCAAGCAAAACTCCTAAATTGTCTAGATTTTGTTACATATTTGGGAGACATACATATATCCTCCCATTATTTCTTTGTGAATTGCTTATCCAGTCTCTCTTCCAAATCCTTTCTAACCTGCTCTGATTGATTCTTATAGTTATCATGGAGTATTTTATATGTTCTAATAATTATTCCTTTTTTAATAGCAGCTTCTGTTCTAGACTGTACTAAAAACTCTACCAGTGGTGGTCTTTCATTTAAGACCCCCTTATTTCTTTCTCTTTGCCTATACTCTGATATCACTCCTTGATAGGGAAGGTAATCTCTAACCTGCAGTTTAAATAAATTCTTGGCGTGTTCCCATTTTATCATCTTTCCCTCTCTAGTTATTTGCTCCCAATAGCTTGATTCCTTTGCCAGTTTTCTCCCATAAATTCCAGCTCCCTCTTGCTTATTAATTGCAGGCATCCCTATTGGCAGAATCTCCTAAAACATTCCCATGTTGGCTTAATTCTTAGAATACTTTCTGCTACCTTATAGATATAATATTCTGTATGATTTTTGTTAGTCTCCTTAAAGGCCTGCATGCAAAATCCCAGTCTCTCCTTGTTCATTGAGCTTACCCCCTCTTTCATCATCCCTTTCCACTTTGAATTATAGTTTATGACTCTGCATAGTTCATGCTGGTCTGAATGACCTGAGACATACCTTACTGGCCAATATGAAGAGAGACATGGTTGAGCTGTCTTGAGTATGTGTCCCAGACAGGTGAGTCCCTAGCCTTGAGCAGCATACTACCCTCATCTAGAATGATGCCACGGTATAAACAAAAATGATTGATTTCAATAATTGGCTTAGTTTTTGGTGTCATTCAAAGGGGATCCAGCTCCTGTCTGTCTAAGAAGCCATGGTCAACAAACCTCGCTGCTTTGCCAGAGACGGTTTGCACCTGGCACATCTAGGCTTTCAGCTTCTGGCAAAGGCTGTTGCCTCTTCATAGTGCTTTTTTAGGCAAGGTCTCAAAAACAACATTACCAATCAGAACAAAATAAGGGTCATGCTGCTAAATGATAGGAGCTTAAATCAAAAACTGCACTCCCTGGAAGCACTTCTATCACTAGAAGATGTAGGTGTCTGTGCAGTCACAGAAACCTGGTTCAAGGTCTCAGAGAGTACCCAACCTTGCAAGGTAACAATGCCTTCCACACCTTTATACCACAAAATGAACGTGTGAAAACCAAAGGAGGTGGTGTTTCAATCTATATTCGAGATAAATTCACCTCCCATCTAGTTAGACTGTACAACTCCATGAAGTTATTCCATGTCCAGGTTACGGTGGGTAAGTCTCCCATTCAAGTAATAACCAGTTATAGATCCCCCTCCATTGGTCACAACACCCACAAAGCCTACTTGACCAAACTGGAGACAATCCAAATTTTACTGAACATACTGGTATGGGGTATTTCAATTATCCCACAATCAATTTGGAAACCTACGCTAGCCCTAACTCACTAGCACAAAAGTTCCTTGACTTTGTTAATTCATATGCCCCGGAACAAATTGTCCATACCCTGACAAGAGGAACAAACATTCTAGATCTGGTCCTCACCAACATGTCAAACAGATGCACTGCCACAACTGTTGGAACTTCATTAGTTAAAACTGACCACAAATCCGTCACCTTTGAGCTGGTACTAACACCAGAACTCACAAATAGTGAAATCAGACTAAAAAACTTAACCAAGGCAAACGATACCCTCATAGGTGAAGCTGTAAATGCATTCCAAGCCCCACCCCAAGATGGAAGTGGTAACTATGCTGAAGCTTACACTAAAGCCCTGTACAACCACTTGCATAAGTGTATAAATGCTACTGTACCAGAAAGAATCAAAGCCAGAGCCCCAAGTAAAAACAAGCTGCCATGGTGGACATACAGCATCAATAAACTCTACAGTAAACTCAAAAAGTTGCTGTCCAAGAAAACAAAGGCAAGGCCCCAACAATGGAAAAGCACCCCTCCTCTGCCTCAACAGGCAAATAAGACAACATGTCAAATCCTCCAAGGACTCCTTTGAGAGAAACTTAGCAAGCACAGACAAGGATTAACCGTAAGGCCTTTTACAGCTACAAATGTAGCCTAAAAGGTAGGACCTAAGCATGTGCAGAATTAGTGGCCAACAGTATTACACACACTGACCCCACAGAGATAGGAAATCTGCAAGCGGATAGCTTTGGCAAAAATTTCACTCCCTTATCACCTGCTAATTTATCACAAACCTTCCCCCAAACTACCCCACCCCACCCTACATATCTGAAGAGCAGGTCCTCAAAGCCTTGTCCAAGGCAAAAAACACAGCCTCTGTGTGACCAGATGACATCCGAGGCTGTCTTCTAAACAGGCTAAAATATAAACTAACATCACCACTAAATACCCTTTTTAATCACAGCCTAACCTCAAGCTTTGTTCCTGTGGAATGGAGAACAGCAACAGTTATTCCCCTCCACAAAGATGGCTAGCAACAGACCCGAGGAATTACAGACCCATAAGCCTGACCGCATCTATATCACGTTATCGAAAGTTTACTTAATCGAATCAATAAAGGTCAAACTTTATTGATCGATTAAGTAAAACATCGAATAACGTAAAAAAAAAATTTAAAAAAAACTAAATGGCGTAGGTAGGGGGGCAAGCCCCCCTCCACCCTCCACATCCCCCTACTTAAATATACCAACTCTGAGACCACACTACATTGAGGTAAATGGAAATCTCCCCCTTACAGAGATTTCTGTTTACTTGCACTATGTTCTTCACTTTCGATATTGTCATGCCGACAATATCAGACTCGATATTGTCAGTTTACGATAACGTGAAGTAGATCTGCCTGACCAGCCTCATCTGTAAGGCCATGGAATGTATCATTATGGACCTCATAAATAAAGATATAGGTGACCTCCAAACCCTGGATACTACCCAATTTGGCTTTGTCAAGGGGAGATCCTGCCTGTTAAATCTGGTGGATTTCTTTGAAAATGTGACCATGGCCATTGGCAAGAGAAAATCTGTGCACACAGCATACCTCGACTTGGCAAAGGCTTTTTTGCACATTCAGGCATTACTGATAAACTTAGCAAACTGAATGTAAACCACTTTGTTGTAAGATGGGTTGCAAACTGGCTCACAAACCAGACATACATTATCAAAGTGGGTGACTCCACATCAACCAGCAGACCTGTTACCAGCAAGGTGCCACTGGGGTCATTGCTGAGCCTCCTACTGTTTGGTATATACTTCTTAGAAGTTCAGGTCAAAACTAACGGTTTGCAGCTGATCAGATTTGTAAATGACTGCAAACTAGGTGCAATCATTGAATCCCCAAATGATGTCAGTATACTCCAGGAGAGTCTCACACAGACCAAAAACTGGTGTATTTGTCACTGTCTCAAACTGAATGCAGAGAAATGCATCAACATTCCCTTTGGCACAATGTTCCTTCACACTATCAAATCAACAACAATACCCTAAGTACCCACAAAGTGGTAAGGGACCTTGGATCACAAGTTGCCTGTGACCTTAACTTTGACCACCATATGTCTACTGTAGTAAGGAAAGCCTTCTACGTTGTACACTTGATTAGTAAAGGCAACACTTTGAGAGCAAAAGAGGTTATAACCCCTCTATACTCGGCACTTATCCAGCCTATAATTGAGTATAATGCACCACCAAGCACCTGCAGCAATTGGTGAAACCTCAGGGGGTTCTAACAACGAAGATCAAGGGGTTCCAGCATGTGCCTTACACAGACTGACTGATGTCCCTCTCACTATACTCCGTATCATATAGACTTGTTAGGGGAGACTTGTGCCTGGCTTACAAAGCAATCCAAGACCCAAACCTAATGAACTTGCTGCATATCTGTAAATCAAACAGGACTAGGGCTACCCATTCAAGGGATCTAAATATTGCATGCAACTTAAATAGCACATGATGGAGGGACAAATTTATCTCCCATGACTGCCACGTCTTTGGAACAGGCTACTAATTCATGTGAAACAGTGCACCTCTGTGATGCAGCTCTAGAGGAACCTGGATGAGTGGATTGGCCACCATAAATTCTTGCCAGGGATAGTGCCCACAACCCTCCTGGACATGGGCAGTCATCACTAAATGCAATCTTGGGTATGGACTAGCAATTCTATGGTATTACATTGGGATGAAATGGCTAGGCTTAAAATGACCTGGGTCAATAGCCTAGTAATTTCCTATGATCCTTAGCACTTTGCTTGAGGACATGAGAATCTGGTTGGCAAACAGGGAGTGTAAATCCGTAGATGAGCTGGGGAGAAAAGGGGATCTCTACCTAGCAAGCAGGGCATCACTGCACAAGAAGGGGATACCCATTGCTGCACATGGATATAAGGAAACCCATGGTGGGCAGCCTAAACCACCCCAACAGAGTCCTCCAGGAAGAAGGGAAGCCACTAGTTCAGGTGCATGCCCAGGATCAAGGGTTAAATGTTTTAAATGTAACCAGTGGGGCCATGTATCATATAGATGTTCAACGAAGCAAAGTGGGGAACAAAAGGTGGGGGACCCAGCAAGTGGGAGTAACAGTATGCCAGCAGTAAGTTATCCGGAGACAATAGGGGTGCACCATAGTTTTCACCAGAGTTTATATCCAGTCTTAGTGGATGGAAATCTGGACACTGCTAAGAGAGAGACACAGCCTCTGACATAGGCATTGGGGAGCAGGACTTGCTTGAGCAGTCTACTCCAGTCAGAGCTTTAGGAGGACCCCCATTCCAAATGCCTTTGGCTAGGGTTCACCTTGACTGGGATGCTGGAAAAGGAAGCAAGCAAGTAGGTGTGTTTGAGGATATCCCTGCAGATGTCTTGATAGGGAATGATTTTGATAATGCAAACAGGCTTGTGGGGCTGGTAGCCTGGGGGAGACCCAGATAAACCCCACACCTGGCACCAGGGCTGGTGAGGTGGCTGTTTCAGGTAGGGAGCTACCATGTAGCAGTGAGCCTGAAGGTGAGCCATAGCTGCTGGTAGATACCGATGTTCCCTTGGACAGAGTGACTGCAAGGGCAGAGGTGATTGGTAGTGCCCAGGCTGATAGTGAGGCACCACTTTCAGAGGATACCAAATTGTTATGGAAGTTGAGCTGGGAAGGGTCACAAACCTAGAGTTGAGACAGGCTGAGTTCTTGGACCCTACACCAAGAGGGTTGAGGGAGATAGTAGTGAGATACTTTATTCTCAAGAAAAAGGGGAGTCTGGAACAAAGTGTTATTGTATACAGAGTGGACCACTGAGTGAGGGCTAGAGGGTGAGGTAATACAGCAGTTGGTAGTGCTTAGAGCCTACCATCTGGCACTTCTAGCCATAGCCTATGACATTCCTTTTGCAAGTCATATGGGCATAAAGTGCACCAAGCAAGGTATTATGCTGAACTTTTATTGGCCTGGGATTGAAAGGGATGTAGCAGGGTACTACAGGACCTGTGTGTAGTGCCAAAAAGTAGGCAAGGCAGGGGACAAGATCAAAGCTCCTTTGATGCCTTTGCCTGTGATTCTGGAGACATTTCAGAGGGTAGCTATGGATGTTGTGTGGCCTCCGAGTACCTCAATTTCTGCAGGGAAAAAGTATACCCTGGTAGTAGTAGACAGGTTAGGAGCTTGGCCTAATGGTTACGGTGTTTGTCTTACAAACACAAGGTGCAGGGTTTGAGTCTCACAAGGGATAATTGGCTAGGCTTAAAATGGCTCACAAGGGCAGTTAGCCTAGTACTAATCTATGAACCTATCTATGAACCTATTATGACACTAGATACCCTGAGGCAGTGGCTCTGTCCTCCCATCAAGGCAGAGAAGGTGGCAAATGCTTTGTTAGAGATTTTCAGCAGAGATGCCAGTTTCATGTCAGACCTGCTGGCTTGTCTGTGGAAGCACTGTGGGGTGAAGCACCTAAAGACCACCCCCAGACTAATGCTCTTGTGGAGAGGTTAAACTCTATACTAAAGATCATGCTATGGGCATTTGCAGACCAGTTTAAGAGAGAGAGTGGCACATATATTTGCCCCATCTGCTGTTTGCATACAGAGAGAGATACCCCAGGAATCCACAGGTTTTTCAGCCTTTGACTTGCTGTTTGGGCATAGGGTGAGGGGCCTTTAGATTTGATTCATGATGAGTGGGACGGTGAGTGTGAACCCCACAAGGAGGAGTCTGTTGTGGCATATGTCCTAAACCTCGGGATAAGGCTTTTGGAGCACATGGGCTTGGCCCAGGAGAATCTGGCAGAAGCCCAACATCAGAAAAAGGTCTGGTATGACAGGAATGCTCCAGCCTGAGAGTATGCTTTGGGACAGCAGGTTATGGTTCTCATTCTTGTCAGACATAAGCTGCAGGCAGTTTGGAAGGACCCTTCAAAGAGGTAAGGAAGCTCAGTGATGTTAACTACATGGTAGAACTGCTAGGCAGGAGCACAAACTGTACCATGTTAACATGATGAAACCTTACAATAATACGGAGGCCCTTGTGCTGCGTATTTGCAGTGGATGGCAGGAGGAGTCTGAGGGGGATCTGTGGCTTCAGCAAGCCAGCCAGCAAAATGCCAAGTTACTAAGGTGGAGCCTAGGGCTGCAGACATATGATATGACAGTGCAGGAACATAGTGGTGTCAGCAATTCCAATTCAGATGGATTCTCAAGACAGGGTATGTCTTAATGTATTCCTAGACAGGGTCATTCCTCTCAAGCCATGTTTCTCAAGAGTCACTTGAAAAACTAGCTTGAGTCTTCAGAGGAGGAGAGAGAGGGCCGCCAATATGTGACATCCTCCACTGGGCCAGTAATCAAGCAGCCTGAATCCTCACCACTGACACTGGAGAGGGATGTTCACTTGGAACAAAAATGGATATACCCAGTATTTCCAGATGTAGCTCTCTGCATCAAGCACAATTTCCCTTAAGAGTACACAGTCCTGGGTCTGGGTCTCTCTCGCTCTCTCTCTCTCTCTCTCTCTCTGCAGGGCTCCAGTGAGACTCTCCACTGGCACAGCTGTAGAGTTGAGTCCTCAGCAGACTAGCCAAGCCAAGTCCTCCAACACCCTCTCTGTGAAACCAGTGCTTTGTGTCCCTGCTCCAAGCAGCTGGCACACACACACACACACGCACACACACACACACACACACACACACATACACACATACACACACACACACACACACACACACACACACACACACACACACACACTCTTGGAAAGATGTGATTTACACACACACACCTGAGAAAGGCTGACACAGATTTAATAGCTATGCCCCCTTCTGCTCAGAATATAAGGTAGCTACACTGCCACCAGACACTCCAAAGCCAGCTACTCTAAGGCTGTTACAAGGGTACTCAATGATACTGAGTGAAATTAATATTAATACCAATGATAGTGTTTGACCATTGCAGTAGGACTTTCAGGAGTGGGCGCAGAGTCACCAAATAGATACAAGTACTCTCAAAGGTTAAAATATTCTGTAAAGGACCAGCCACAATGAAAAGTTGAAATACATTTAATTGGATATAAATATAAATAAATATATTTAATAATAATAAAAGAGTATGAAAATACCGAATATCTGTCTACAGTGAACACCACAGTTTCAGTTGCAGGAAATATTAAAATAACACAGATGAATAGATTCACTCAGATACAGAAAATCATTACTTAACTAATCTTGCTATATTTTCCTGACCAATCTAAAGAATTACTATTCTCTGGTCACCTACTAGAGCAAAGTAAGATGAAGTAGGTGAGTAATCTTTCTTTGTCAGGTTCCAAAAACAGACTGTAATGAGATTTTAGTCTCATCTAGTATTAAAACATCATTTTTGCCCTGGATTACAGAATGACATCACATACATCTGGTCATCTGACTTCTGGTTCCCATAATACCATCTTTCCTAGCAACTGACCAAGAATCTCACACGTGTCAATAACACACACACATAGAGCTTTGCTAAAATCTGTTGCAGTTTCTGGAAGTCATAAAACAGTAAAACACTTCCACTCTTCATAGAGGAGCTAATTAACTATTCTTTGTCACAGACATTTCTTCTGTGGCTGCAGCTAGAACTGTATGATATTTCATTTAGGTCATAAACATTGTAATTTAATTTCACAGTATTTTTCAAAGTTGGCTGGAGCTGAACTTAACCTCTTGCCTTACAGTATCCTCTGTTACAATATCAATTTCAATCGTTATAATACGGTCTGACATAAAAATTTATTTATTTTTCTGTCCATCAGGATACACTGTTGGTACATTTTTTAAGACAAGCAGCTTTACAAATACATTTTCAACACAAGCATCTGTACAAATCAGTTTGATATACAAATGATATATAATTCTTTACAAAATTCCAGCTAGCTGTGCTGGCATATGTTACACATTTGCTGCCCTACTTCTCCTGGCATAGCTGGCAATACCTCACATTGTCATGGTGATATGTATAGGAGCCTTAACTGTGTAGCTTTGAAATACCCCTTCAAATCAGGTAATTCCAATCCACCCTGTTCTACTGGAAGAATCATCTTATCCCATTTGACTATTTCCGTCTTCCCCTCCCAGATAAAGTCCTTCAGCTCTTTATTAATTGCTATCCATAACTTCTGCTGTGTTTGATAAAAATATGCCTGACCTGTGTATAAGACTGATGGGACTAAAACCATTTTAACTATTTGTATCTTACTATCCATATCCATATAACAAAGATTCCATTTTCTCCATTTTTGTATTATCTTAGTGTCTTCCCACATATCCTTAGCTGCCACACCAGAATCATTTTAATCCATATTCCTAAATACTTCATTTTATCATGTCTCCATAAATATGGATATTGCTGAATCAATACATATGTGAGTACATAATTTACCACTGTTGCCTTTGTTTTAGCTTCATTCATTTTGTATCCCAAAAATATTTAAAACTGTTTCAGTATGTTCCACAACACTGTAATGTCTCTTTCTGGTTTTGTCAGTTATAAAATATCATCTGCAAATAGAGCTAGTTTTCCTTGACTACCTTACCAATTATATTCTTGAATTTCTGAGTCCCTTATTTTCTTTGCCAGTGGATGTCCTTCAAGGATGCATCTGCAGTCCTTACAAATGGGTTGTCCTGTCGTCAGGCAGCCCTTCGGTCGGCCGGATTCCAAAGTCTGGGTCTGGCCTCTGCTGGTGTCGCACTTCACCCGACGTCATAGCTGCAGTTATTCGGGTATAAAGGCATCAGCCGACGCCATTTTCCTCAGTCTTTCTTGCGGTGGGCGAAGCAGAAGCTGTTCGCAAGTGCCGGTCGGTCAGACCCAGAGATTACTACTACCGAATACTACTTGAAGACTTCTAAAAGCTAAGTACCCGTTGGGGACTCTTTCTTGCCACAGACGATGTCAGAGAAAGTGAATAACTGTTTGTCTTGTGGGAAACAAATACCTCATAAAGATTTCCACTCCTACTGTATACATTGTTTAGGCCCAGACCACGACGTAGCAGCTTGTCTAGCCTGTGCTTCTTTTAACCGACGGACGCTTAGACGTCGGTCGGAGTTTGCTGAACAAATTTTCGGCTCTGATTTTGCCTACATTATGCCGTCGGATCCTCCGACAACGCAAATTTCCAAAAAACGAAAAGAAAAGGACCGACACTCGCGGTCCGCGGTCTCGGGCGAAACCGCCATTAAGCAAACCGCGAGTGTCTCGGTTTCGGCCAAAACCGAGCAAGCGGTTCTTTCTCCAGCCGAAACCATGCCTTCTACCGAGGCCTCCTCTAACCTGGTAGAATCGGCTTCTGAAATCCAGCCTTCTATTGCGGTTTCTCAGGAGTTATCAGACACAATTCCCCTGGATATTTCAACCCCTGCATGTGGAGCTGCTAGGCCTCCTGCAGCCATGTCTATTAAGGCCTTTGCTAGGGCTAAAGCAGCCAAAGCTTCAAAAACTGTGCCTGCCAAACCCCCCTCACACAGGCCCAGCACTAGCTCTCATATGCTTTCTTTGGCTGAGGATTTAATTTCTTTAATTCGTGGATCCCAGCCTCATCCAGACAGGTCCTCTCTCCCACCTCCAGAAAAGAGACCTAGAGCAGAGCCCCCTGAACCAGTATCCACTGATGGTTCCTCTGATGAATCAGAACATACAGACCCTCCTGAGGCTTCTTATTCTCCCTATGAAGACTCTGATGCTAAAGAGTCCATTCCTTCAGCCTCTCCTCCTGAGGAATTTTCCTTTGGGGAAACCTTGCATGCTATGAGGGAACAATTTCAGTGGCAGGGCCAAGATTTCTCAGACTCCAGAAAAAGGCTTAGAACTTTTCTACATTTACCACAACATAGGTCTTTAGCTATACCTCCAGTTCTTTCTGTTGTAGATGATGCATTTAATGATGCTTGCACTGCTCCTGATTCATTACCTCCAGCTCCTGCTAAGCCCGATAGGTTCTACAGGGTCCCGGACACTCATCACCATTTATACAAGGCTCCTTTTGCAGATCCAGAGACTTTCTCCCAGGGCCCTAAAGCTGTAGCTGCTACTTCTACTAAGAACCCCCTCCCCTCTGAAAGGGAATCCAGGTCCTTAGAGAGATGGGGTAAAAAAGTTTACACTTCTGCTACCTTGTCAGCTAGGGCTTTGAACTGCCAATTTCATATGATTCAATATCAAGAGTTTATGCTTGACCAGTTAACTAAAAAGCTTTCCTCTGAAGAATCTTTAGATAAAAAATATGTTCAGAAAATGGTACATAACATACAGCAGGTTAGTAACCATTCTTTAAAATGTGGCTATGATGCACTGGAGGCTTCCTTTAGATCAGCCATGACTGGCACAGTTATCAGGAGACATGCATGGTTGAAAGAACAGGCATTACCAGACCATGTCAAATCAAAGCTTTTGGATGCACCCATGGACAAGGTCAATTTATTTGGTTCCCCTGCTCAGCAGGTACTAAAAAAGATGGAAGAGAAGGCGAAATCTGTACAAACGGTGAAAGATTTCTTACAGGTTCAACCTCCAAGGTTTAGCAGGAACTGGCCCTCCAAGAATTGGTCCTTTCCGGACTCCTCTAAGGCTCAGAGAGACAGGAATAGGCGTTCAAGAGGCAGAAACCAATCCAGGGGTGCCTACAGGGGACGCCAATGGCAAGGTAACAACCAGTGAGGCACGGACGCAGCCACCACCACTACAACAACTCAATCACAGTGACTTGACAGTGGCACCGCCTACCAGGGAACAACTAGAAGCACCCTTAGGCGAAAAACTAACCTTATTTTCAAAAAACTGGCATTGCATCACAAGGGAAAAATGGATTTTGCAAACTATAGACCAAGGTTACAGGTTCCATTTCCATACTCTACCAGGGAAGAGAGGAATGCCAAACCTACCACCTACTCAGAGGACAGAAGCTCTAAAGCAAATATCTCAGCTATTAAGAATGAGAGCTGTGGAAAAGGTACCATCTATGGAGCAAGGAAAGGGATTTTACTCCAGACTCTTCCTGGTACCAAGAAAAGAAAACAAATGGAGACCCATTCTAGACCTGTCCGCTTTAAACACATTCCTTATTGTTCCAAAATTCAAAATGCTGACCCTACAGCAACTTCTTCCCATGCTGGGCAAGGAGTCTTGGCTGGTAACTCTAGATCTCAAGGAGGCATACCTGCACGTCCCCATAAGACCAATTTGCAGAAGATACCTCAGATTTCTTGCAGGATCAGAGCATTATCAATTTTCAGCATTGCCCTTTGGCTTATCTACTGCACCCAGAGTGTTCACGAAATGCCTGGCATCAGTAATTGCTCATTGCAGACTTCAGGGAATCCAAATTTATCCCTACCTGGATGACTGCCTGATACAAGCGGACAACAAAAGCAAGCTGACAGAAGACTTACAAAGAGTCATTTACCTGCTGCAAGCCTTGGGATATACAGTCAATATAAAAAAGTCAAGGCTGATTCCATCCCAAAGAATAACCTTTCTGGGTGCAGAGCTGGACACATCAAAACAAATGGCATTCCTAACTGCAGAAAAGAAAGAGCAACTACCTCTCTACTTCTTGGCATTAACAAAACAGAACCACCTAACTGCAAGAAAAGTACTGCAGGCTCTAGGCTTCATGGCATCCTGCATAATTCTGGTCCCTCATGCCAGACTGCATATGAGAAAGCTACAGTGGTACCTAAAGAATTTGTGGTTCCAACACAAGCACAGCCTAGAAACCAAAATCCCAATAATCCCATGCCTGAAACAAGAGTTCCTATGGTGGGCTCAGGCCTGTCAATCAAACACAGGATTGCCCTTCTGCAACAGCCAACCAAGCCAAACCATCACTACAGATGCCTCAGACCTTGGTTGGGGGGCACACATGCTGGACAAGTGCATACAAGGCTTATGGACTCAAGACCAGCTGCACCTACACATAAATCTAAAGGAAATGCTGGCAGTAAAATTGGCAATCCAGTCATTCAGACCATTTCTCCAAGAAGGTCAGTTGATGATAAGGACAGACAACACCACAGTTATGTGGTACATCAACAAACAGGGAGGCACCCATTCATATCCTCTATGCCGGCTGGCACTGGACCTATGGGATGTGGCCCTGAGCTACAACATTCAGTTACAAGCAATTTTGTACCGGAAAAGAAAACATTCTAGCAGACATATTAAGCAGAACAACCACAGATGCCCACGAATGGATGCTTCATCCGGACATCTTCAAAGCCATCACAAGGGAATGGGGATTACCACAAATAGACTTGTTTGCATCCCCACTCAATCACCAGCTAAAGAAATTCTGCACAAGGACGTACCACCCACTTGCTTGGAAGGTGGTCTCCCTATCTTTCAGTTGGAAAAACCTGACAGCATACGCATTCCCACCTCTTCCTTTGATGCACAAGGTGCTTCTGAAGATCAAAGAGGACCGTCCAAGGATCATTCTGATAGCTCCAGACTGGCCAAGACAACATTGGTACCCATTGCTGAGGAGCATGTCTCGGGAACAAATATGGACACTACCCCTGATCCCACTACTGTTAACACAGAACAACTACAACATCCTGCATCCAAACCTGAAAACTCTGCAGCTAACTGCCTGGAACATTACATAACAGCAATTAACCCAAATTTATCCCAAAGGGTTAAAGACATAATCCTGGAGGCTCGCAGACCATCAACAAGAAAGAATTATGCAGCAAAATGGAAAAGATATCTCATTTGGAGTACTGCAAAGGGAGAAGATGTGACTCTGGTAAACATGGCCAACATCCTGGAGTACTTGGCAGAGCTCTTCCACACAGGCCTGTCCTATTCTTCCATCAAGATACATGCATCAGCTATTTCAGCAGAATACAGCTTGGATCCTCCTGTCTTCTCTCATCCCCTGCTCAGACAGTTTCTGAGAGGAATTAAAAATGTAAAACCTCCCAGAAAACCACCATTGCCAGCATGGGACTTGAACTTTGTGCTAGAAAAATTGACACTTCCTCCTTTTGAGCCAGCAGCAACAGCAGAATTACAATACTTATCCTGGAAGACTGCTTTCCTGCTGGCAATAGCTTCAGCAAGAAGGGTCTCTGAACTACAGGCATTAATGGCAGTGCAACCCTTCCTGATCTTCCATCAAGATAGAGTGTCCATGAGAACAAATCCTACATTTATGCCTAAGGTGGTATCCAGAGTGTCATTAAATCAGGCTATCCACCTACCTACATTCTTCCCTAACCCACAGAACAGGGGAGAAAGACTTTTGCATACCTTGGATGTACACAGACAGTTACACTACTACCTGGACAGGACTAAGTCCAATAGAAAAACTGACCAGCTTCTGGTAGCATATGCCACAGGAAAGGAAGGAAAACCAATTTCAAAACAGACAATCTCCAAATGGATAGGAAATTGCATTAGATTTTGTTACTCCTACCATGGAAAGAAAACTCCAGAGAACATCAGGCCTCACTCCACAAGGGCTACAGCCACTACCACAGCTTTCTTACGAGGGGTGGCTACCAAGGACATTATAGAGGCTGCTACTTGGACCTCAGTGCATACATTTGCCAAGCATTACAATTTACCTTTATACTCTAGATCCCGAGCAGGTTTTGCCACTGCTGTTTTGCAAGGGATCCTAGCTACACCATAATCCCTACTCTTTCCTCCTCCCTTTGTTTAGCTATGGTATTCTACCCATTTGTAAGGACTGCAGATGCATCCTTGAAGGACATAGTACAGTTTTGTACCTACCATAAATGTAGATGTCCGATAGGAATGCATCTGCAGTCAGGATTACCCACCCACCTTCCCCTCTGAGGTACTCCTAGGGTATTTGCCAGCCTTCAGCTAGCTTGGGGATCTATTATGGTGTATTTGTTTGTATATATGTACATACATGCTTATTTTTGTGTTTGCTCTCTACTATTTGGAATCATTGGCATTTATCCAAATTTAGCCTTCCAAGAGGGCACCTGGCATCTGGGGCAAGAAACACTGAGGAAAATGGCATCGGCTGATGCCTTTATACCCGAATAACTGCAGCTATGACGTCGGGTGAAGTGCGACACCAGCCGAGGCCAGACCCAGACTTTGGAATCCGGCCGACCGAAGGGCTGCCTGACGACAGGACAACCCATTTGTAAGGACTGCAGATGCATTCCTATCGGACATCTACATTTATGGTAGGTACAAAACTGTACTTTCTAAATGTAATGCAAATAACAAATGGGAAAGAGGACAACTCTGCTTGGTTCCTCTGCTCAAGTAGAAATTATCAGAGATGACCACACCTACTGTAATTTCCCCCCTCCAATCCCTTGTATATTCTCCTAATCAGCCTTATACTTTTTTCAGGAAATGCAAATGCTTCCATTGCCCTGCTCATAAAGTCCTAGCTTACTCTGTCAAATACTTTCTCTGCATCAAGACCCACCAACAACAATGGTATTTTCTTAAATTCTGCTTCCCTGTGGATCATCAATGTTCTGTTAATGTTGTCAGATGTTTTCCTCCCCTCCACAAAACTACATTGATCTACATCTATTAATTTTAGCATTACTTTTGCCATTCTTTTAGCCATTATAGACATGAACACTTTATCATCATGGCTTAGTAAATGGGCCTGTATGAAGCTGAATCTGATGGCTCTTTACCCCTGTTTAGGTATTAGAGTTACCACCACTTTCTTCCAGGATGTTGGTACTTCTCCATCTCCTCTTAAAATACTGTTAAAACCTTCCAGATCTTTATCTGATTTTCCCTCCTAGCTTCTGAACTTCCATAGGAATACCATCTATTCCTCGGGACGTTCCTGGAGTTTGGTTATACATCAAAATAATAATTGAGCCTCATTTACCTGTAAACATGGCATATTTAATTCTTACATAAACATTTCCATTTGTATTTTTTCTTGATTTCCATATTTCTCTGCTTTATACAGACTTGCATAGCATTTCTGAAGTATTTCTAATATCTCTACGGGAGGGGTCTATATTATGTGATAGAAGAGTCTGTTCTTCGAACACATAATCAACACATATACAGTGAACTTTGTAAACCGTGATCAGCCACTTCCGCAAATATTTTCCTCAGGGAAAAAAATTCAGTTGGCTATTATCGGGAATTGCCCTATTCTTCAATGAAGAGAGATCTCGGAGTTGGTATATTTAGTTCAGGAGGGTGTGGGGGGCACAACCCCCCACTTGATTAGTGTTTTAATGTTTGTTTTTTATTTTATGATCAAGTGAATTTTTTCCCCAGGAAAAAATTTGCGGACGTGGCCGTTCACGGTTTACAGCATTCACTGTATATGTGGTGATTATTATGTGTTCAAAGAAGAGACTCTTCGATCACATAATTTAGACCCCCTAAAGGATCTCTTGTTACCTTCCTTGTTATAGACTCCCTAAGCTTGGTGACAGCCCTTTACATTTTCTGTTGCCAGAGATGTAGTGCCAAAAGTCTTTGTGCTCTTGCATTACTATAAAAAAAAAACAGTTGCTTAACAGCAATCTATCTAAACTCATGTATATTATCGAGGTAATCCCTTATTTACTGCTTAGCATTCTGCAGTTGATCCTCTTTTTGTTTTGTGAGATTCCCCCTGTTCTGCAATACTTTAGCATTTGTCAGCCTCTTTAAATAATTATTACTTCTTAACCATACCTCTCTTTCTTTTATCTCTAACCAATTTTTAAACTCCACCTTAATTTTATCCCACTCCCTAGCTATGTTTTCAGAAGTAATTTCTATCCTCTTGAATAGGACCTGAATAATTCTACTACCCATTCCTCAAATTCCTCTCTTTTCAACAGGTAGATGGGAAAGTGCCAGTGTCTCATTTTTATTTCATTACTCTGTGTTTTATATTTTAATTATTTTAGGCACATGATCTGAATTAGTTACTGGGTGCGTATCAAGACCTTCAGTTAAATGCACATGTTCCTGTGAAATATAAATTCTATTTAGCCTAGACCACTTTTTATATCTTGGGGAATAATATGCAAATTCACTCTGAACTATTACTGAATTCACATCTTGCATGCCAAATATTTTCATAAATTTCTTCGAATATCTACCCTCCTTTGTTATACTTTCCCTTCTGGACCCTACAAGATGCATCTTCCCTGCTGCAAATCAAATTCCAGTCCCCACCTATAAATAATAATCCTTGCAGAAAGCTGATTATTTCTCATAGAATTTTCTTAGGCTCCATTATAGCAGTATTAAGTGGAATATAAATACATGCCAGTGTACTCCTACTCCCTTGCCACTAGCCCCTTAGCACTACAAATCTGCCATTATTATCTTTTTATCCTCTTCTATCACTATTGGAGCTCCTCTTTTCATTTGTCCCCAATATTCAGCTGAATAACCATCCTGAAAACCTTTATTTATCCAATTCACATGTTCAGTTCTTTCCAAGTGTGTCTCCTGTAATGTGTCTCCTGTAATGTAACTATTTGCACTCTACATTTTTAATATAGTTCACTATTCTTCCTTTTTTGTATTTTGTGTGAGACCATTGACATTTAAAGACATTACAGAAATCATCATTGTATTAAAAAGTTATTATTCCCACCTTTTATGTACAATACCTTTTTTGTTAAATTTCTAGTTCCAACTTTTGTGTTACATGCATACACTGTTTGGCAGGTTAAACTTTTATATAGTTGTTTCTTGTCATATCCATTTGAGCCTATGTCATGCCTTACAAAACTTTTTTGTTTTATTGAAAGCCCTCAAAAAAAAAAAACAATACACCTAAAACCTATTTATTTAATACTAGCAAACAACACTATGCACATCTTCAAATATTGAAGTTTTACCCTCCTAATAGGAACAAATGCCACAAATGGACAACTACAGTCTCAGACTTTAGTTAACCTAAAAGAAATGTAAATGATGCTAAGACTCATGGTGCAGTCTGTGCTTCTACTAAGTGCTAACTGGTTTTGTCTCATCTTTATAGCTCTCCCAACTGGGAAAACCCTGAATGCTTTCAGAGAACATTATGTCCTAGCTAGTTTCTCTTTTCTTTTTGTCCCCAGCCAATCACTCTCCACCAGACTCTAACCAATTTTTCTTTATCAGACTGCCCCCATGGAGACATGAGAATCAGGCAGCCAATTTCTCATTATTAGATTGTCTCCATTGAGACGTAAGAACCATACAGTCAATTGCTCTTTATCAGATTGTTTCCATGGAGACATGAGGGACAGATACAGAACTGCTACTAAGTATACATTCATTTGCTAGTAAAACGCCTCCTAATATTCACTATTCTTTTTCATTTACTTACTTTCTCTTAAAATGTGTTACTAAATCAATCTAAGGTCCTTAATCTAGTCATTCCCCATGCAAGAATGAGAAAAAAAGCACATTCATTTTGTTTGTCATGCTCTCTTAACCAGGCTTTTTATTTTTATATTGCAGTGCCTACATTTCTTAAAACTAAACACGAAGAAATAGACTTAAAATAACTGAGAAAACTTTATAGCATGCAAAGAAAACCATGCACCAAAAAACAGTACTATTAAGAAAAAAGTTTTCTTTACTTACAGTTAACTTTCTCCCCTCTCTCCCCCTCCCCAAATCATTTTTCCGAACATTAATAACATAAAGTAGGGCATATACTTTTAAAGTCCCCCACAAGTCCAACATATTCTGAAAAAGTCCAATATTTCCAGATTTTCTTGTTCTGTCATATTTCACAAATATAATTATTGCATTGTAATCCCACATTTTACTGGTTTTATTACTGTTCATGTCTGTCTTCCAAATCCTGTCTTTGCTTCATTTCCAATGTACTCTTGATTCTTCCAGTCAACTTTCGTGCCCCCATCCTCCTCTCCAATATTTTCCATTGAAACAATGGAAAAGGTTTCAGAGGTATAGTCTCTCTCTGTGATCTTTATTACCAGAAGAACAAGGAGCAGAATCTCTTTCTGTTTCATAGCTCACTTTTTGTTGGGCAAACCTTTGCATTTTCTCCTTTGCATGTACTTCATCGAAAAATTATTTTGTCCCCTCAGGGAAGAATACCTTGAAGACAGCTTGGTGTAGCAGTTTGAATCTCACACCTGCATCTTGACAGTCCCCCAAATAGTGGACTGAGTTTGTGCCGCTTCTGCCTGGTGTACAATGAGTAAATCATTCTCCACAAATACTCTGCTGTCTCCCATTTTTAGTATTTTGTCCTTCTGCCACAGTTTTGTCAGAATCAATTCCTTCTGCTGGTAGGATTGCATCTAGGTTGCTTTCTCATAGCCAGGTTTGGAGTATACACATGATGTGCCCTTTCAGCTAACAACTCCTGCTGTGGAATATGAGTCCAGTTGCTTATTTGTGCTTTCATAAAATTAGTGCAGTTTGTTGCTTCCGACTTCTCTGATATAGCTGAAAATCTCATGTTTCCCCTATTTGTTCTGTCTTCTAATTCTATTATTTTTGGAACCATCTCTTCCTGAGCAGTGTCATATTCAGCCAGCCTTTTCTTCATTTCAGCTTCTGATTTTGCAGCTTTATCACCTCAATGGAATATCTGTTTTCTTCTCTTTTTTCCAGCCTTTTGTCATTTGTGTTGATATACTCCATCAGTGTTTCATTTATTTTAACCAGGTCTATATGCAGTTGCCTTGTATCTTCCTGTAGGTTACTGGAAGTCATGTCTGGAGGTTGGATTACTTTTTGCTGAACAGCTGCAGAACTTCCCCAGTCAGTGTTTCTTCCTCACTTTTTGTAGCTGATTTTTTTTCCAGGTGCTCTGTATTTCTTTTTTTCCTGGCATCCAGGCAGTACACGTACTAGCCAGTTACTGAAATTTACCCATAAACACAAAGTCTACTGGCCTTCTCTGTTGAGTTTCTGTTTTCACACTGGGAGAGCTAGAGTTAAGCTGTTACTCAATGTACAGTGATCTTGGAAGTGCCTTTGATGATAGCCTTGACCTCAGAGAAGTAGATGCCAAACAGGAGTGGCTCACCACCGTGTCCTGAGACATCCCAGTAGTAACTGGCTTTTGTGTGGAGGTAAACTCCCCTGTTCTCATTTCTTGAGTTGGGTCCTGTCTGCAAGTCAGCTGGCTATCCAGGGGGTAACATGGTTTATAACTAATTTAGTGAGTTTTGTTTACCATGCCCAAGTGAGGTATTATTTTAAATTGGCCGTATCAAGGTAGGCAGTATGCACCACTTTGCCCTTATTCATCACTTTGGTGAACTTCTCAAAGAAGTTCACTACATTGAGCAATTAAGACATGCCCTTGGCAAACCCAAACTGATCCAAGAGTGGATACACCTGTACGGAAGCGGCAGAATTTGTATTATGCTAACATATAGCACTTCCCATCCACTGGGGGAACCAAAACTAAGACAGTACCCTAAGATTCCTATATCAGGTGTAGCCCAGTAGATTAGACTTAAAATATGTATAGCTTTGTCTTCTTGAGCATACTGACTATAGAGCTACAGTTTTTATGATTCTTCATACAGAAAAGGGATATTAATGATTACATTTGGTTCCATTGCATCTTGTCAACAAGAAACCATTCATACATATGACAGGATAAAACAGACAGCTGATGCTACAATCAGGCAAAAAAAAACTGTTTTCCAAGGAGACTAAGCCCCCAGCACCTCCTTGTGGGGGTAAACCCCCACATCCCTTACTTATGTATAGTAATGCAATGATTGCACAAGTGTCGTAAAAAACTGAAAAGTCCATAAAGTTTGAATCAGTGTTGATTTACACATATAAACCCTACTGGTCATGATTCCTTTGTAGAACAGCAATCAGTGAGTTTTAGATCAGAAAATTGCACTTAACAAATTGAAAGTTCATCTACTTTAAACATGATCAAGAGTAAGGAAGCCGTTGCATTATGTCTGTTTAACCATTTATGAGCAAGTCATTATTCAGTCATTTGATCTGTACCATAGTATCAATACACTTGATCTGCTCCACTTAAGATGCATAAATAGCATATATGAATTGATAAGCATTATAGTTCATATTGTATTTACATTTGTATTTACCCCTCTTGACATCCGCTCCTGACAGGAAGGAAGCCATGAGAGGTAACCAAAAGGGCTGCGTATTAGTAAGTTGGAAAATTCAACTCTCTCATTAATTTCAAAAACTGTTTTACAAAACTTCACCCAACACATTACCAGGTTATATTCTTATGTTCAGTGAGGAAAACAAACCCAATAAATCACTCTTCAGACATTTTTCTCTAAACTTGTTTGTTGTATGCAAATACTTGTATACTTGTTGTATGCATTAATATATATTAACCTGATACACCAAAACCAACAGATTGGCAGATTAAGTAATGGCTAATATCATTTCAAAATGTATCTCTCAAAATTTTTCTACTTGGGTTAGCTCTAAAGGTGCTGAACTCTGCCTCTAGGTATTCAATTATCACTGCAGTGTTTGTACAGAATTACACATTTCTTATTCAAAGCTTTATATTCTCTCACACATTAAAGTTGCAGAACACATTCTGTCATTACTCTGACAAAAGTGTTACCAACTGAAGTTAAGCCCTTTTTACCACTGATGGTAGCCCTTTCTAATTCAAGGACAGCCCTACTACAGTGTTTATCTAAAAGAGGTGCAGTACCATGGTGAGTTGTCTGTCTGACCTACCGCAAATGTAAACGAGGTATATGATATTTAGCAATGTGCTGTCCCCCCAGAAACAGATGTGGTAAGTGCTTTATGCAGCCAAGTGACTCATAAAACAGTTTGTGATAACCGCAACAATCATTAATATCCTGGAAATCATTTATTTATCTTTCTTGATCTGTGAAAATATACTAGTCATCATAGGTGTTTGTGGGCGATATTTATTTTAGCTGGGTGCATAGTTTGAACTTTGATCCTAATGGACTTAAGAAGTTTCACTTGTAGCCAACATTGTATTCTTGTAGGTGTGATTTGTACAGAAAAAATCATTGCCCTTTCCCATATAATATGTGCTTCCAAGCAGTTCTGAAGACCTGTGGTTAATATTGGTAAGATGCAGACATAACAACTATCAACCATTTTTTTTCAGAAATGCAGCTGGGAAGAAGTGGGGCTAAAGGCCAGTGTGCTTTTTGATGCCTAATATTTATTTATTTGTGGAGGAGACAAAACTAGAGAAATCTAGTTGGAAAGAAAGTCCATGTTTTGTCCATATTTCCCTACAAGAATTACATGTACCTTTATGTTTTTATTATCTGTTCTATCTGTAAACGCCAATTTTTGGTTTATCAGTAAGTTTTAGTGTATTTCTGCCTCCTAAGCTGTGGCATCTGAGTCTTTTACTGATGCTCTTACATCTGAAAGCTTAGCTCAATGGCATACCTACTATGACTCTTCACTTTTTGTGTTGTGTCAATTTGCTTTGAAAGGACTGGAATTGACAATCACCGTTTGAAACTATTTCTTAACGATTTATATCCTGACTGTCCATATCCATAGCTAAGCTTCTTGTGGCAGTCATTGAATTTATCTAGTAATTCAGGCTTGGTTTTGAAAGCAAAGTCAACATTTTTAATTTATTATGTTTTTTTTATGGATATTTATTCTGTTTAGTAGAATATTTTCCCTTCCAAGTTACTATCAAAAGTTAAATGTTTTTCTCTCAAAAACAACACTGCTTTATTCTAGATGATTAGGTTATATCTTGGAAGCTAATTTTGAATTCATACAGACAGAAGATTAAACAGCATGTGTTTATCTAATGATTGGTTTGTTTGTGTCATTTGATAACCAGATAAGTAGACTGTTACAAAGTCCCTTTCCAGCCATGACCTTGGCCAGAAGGCATAAAACAAATTATGCAATTTAATGAGCTTATTTGTTTATTTATTTTTACAATTTTATAACAGGGTAAGTGATCTTGTCTACCAACCTTTTTTAGTTATGACCTGGGTAGAAAGGCATGTAATATTGATATAATAGTAAAATACTTTCCACTGCAGTTCTCTGCTTGCATTTATAGAGCTCTGTAGTGGGAAGTGTTAACATACTCTGCAGGAATAATAACAGATATAGTTGTTCAGACATTTACAGTATGTACGTAGGAGGAAAATTTCTTCCAGGCATTTCTAAGTGGTAATACTGGTAATGACAGATGGTCTATACAGTAGCTGGTATGACTAGCCAGTGTCATGAAAGCAGGTGCACTTTGATTCATTTTGCAGGAAAAAATTTTAAGATTGTTTTTGAATGTCCCCAAAGTGCTTTACCTTTTTGTTCTGGATGGTAATTGGTTCCATGTGGCAAGTCCTAATCTTGAGAAAGCTTTTTCTACAATGGCTAGTTTACATTTTGGCCTGAGAAGTATGAGTGCATCACCTTGTGTTCTTCTGAGAGTAGCTTTAGTCCCTAATTTGTATTCTTTTGAGGGGTGGAAATTAATCAAAAGAGACAATTTTGAACAGAAGGATAGGATACCCAGTACATATGTGGAACTAGATGTAACAGAAAGTAGTGTACTTTCAGTAGTAATGTACAATGGTGGTAATTTTGATTTGTTAGGAGAGCAATTTGAATATTTTATTTTCAGCGACATGAGTTTTGTGGGTGTTATGAGAAGAACAAAGAGTAATCAGCAGTAAGTCATACATAGCCATGGGAATTAGGACACTTTAGTTAAGGCTATACGAGCTGTTGGCAAGAGCAGGTTTGAGATACAGTAACATAATTTTAGATGAGAAACAATTCTGACCACCTTAAAAAAATATATATATATTTTTTTGCAATTTAAATATGTACTGCTGTATATGTGAACTTCATTTGAACTGATTGGAGCTTATCTCTCCGGGCCTCTACTGAAAATGGACATATATCCAGCTAGACTAGCCCGGTCAACAAATGTAAAATAAAATAAATAAATAAAATAAATAAAATGATTATTGAACTTTATCAAATGGTTGAGTTACACCTAGGTACTTTTGCTCCATTGCATTTGGAATCATTTTCTCTTTAGTATCCCCATAATGTTAATGTGGGTAGGATTGATAGTTTTTGAAGTGGAAAACATCACAACATTCATTTTAATACTATTAATAAGAAGTTTTATTTGTATGGAGCCACTTACATAGTCTGGTGAATTTTGATTGTGTGTGAAGTTGGTGGGATTGGTGAGTTTCCGTAGCTTCAGTGAGAAGAATATCATCAGCGTACATAATTACTTTGTGGCTGGGTAAATCTTGGGTTATGTCACTAATCAATAATGACAATAAGTACGGTCCTAACACTGAGACTTGGGGAACTCCTGTGTTAAGTAAACATTTTTCAGATAGGAAATTGTTAGGATAAATTTGAAAGGTTCTATCCTGTAAATAGATTTTGAACCATAGAATAGTATTTTCCCTAAATAAACATTTGCAGTTTATTCTGTATTACTGTTTTGTGCTACTGTAAATGGTGTCTCTTGCTGAGATTTGGTCAGTTTGAGAACTAAAATAATTGAGGAAACCATGTTGATCACAGTATAAGCCATAACTGTGTGTGAATAACTGTTGGTAAATTAGTGTTTCAAAGATTTATGTTATAAGGCAAAGATTTGAAACAGGCTTGTAATCCTTTGGATGTGAGGCTGTGTGAACTTTTGTTAAAGGAATAATGTTAGATACAGTTGATATAAACACATTACATAGTACTTTTGAGTTAATAATACAGCTTAATGCAACTGGGTAAATCACAGAAAACAATTCATATGTCACTTAAAAATGCAATTGTTAAACTACACCTAATTTGCAGTGGTTGCAAACTCACTTGCAGCACCCCCTTAGCTACTAGGATTTTGGGGGAAGTCAAACTTCACAAGCTATTATTTCTGCAACACTCGTAACTATAAATCTTGTTCATTTGTGTAAAAGAATTGCCCTAAATTCTTTGCAATTAGGTTTCTGATACTGGCAGGTAAAAAAATCCAGCTATCCAAGGCAGTTTCAAAAGGTTTTTTTCCTCTGTCAATAAACTGAATGTGAGTATATTGAAGGTTAAGGCTGTTTAATTAGAAGGTCTAAGAGAGTAGCTGGAGTTGCTTATGTTAAGATCCTGTGCAAGAGCAGGGCAATAATTTCGATTAAAGAACTTATATGTGACAGATGAGATCATTGATGTATCTCTAGAAGGCATAGACAGCAAGTTAACTTTGTTATTGAAATTTAGTGATGTTCCCAGAGGGTCAGGTGACATAGCAAATGAGCAGATTTTAGTAATGGCAGTTTGTAACAATGTAATCTTCTGAAAGGAAATTAGGGCTACCAGAGGAGGGAATATTCTAATTTGGATATAAGGCGGTTGATATGCTGTAAATTACTCTTTGGGAAGGTAATTAACTTTGCAGTTTAGAACATCGTCAACACATACCTCCATGTGGGGAGTAAAAGTTAATGATGGATCTAGGGGTATTTTAAAAATGTCAGCTTGGTTAATATTAGTATTACATGACTAACTTATTTGGAGAAGGCTAGTACTGGTCAACTTCCTGGAGAATCTTGAGAAGCCAGTCCCACGATTAGTGGAATTTCATTTGTAGTCTTTCTTGAATTATTTCAGTGAAGGGATCTGATTTCAAAAGTACAAGATCATTAGTGTAAAGTGTTAGGTGGGATCCAGGTAGACCTGAGGGAAGGTCATTTACAAAGAGCAAGAAAAGGACTGAGCGTAAACTAAACCCTGAGGGACCCAAGCTTTAGAAGTTGTTATATGGGGGGGGGGTGCCAATCAGCTATCCCCAACACAAAGCTTATTGAGTTTAGGTGTGAGGGGTCATGCTCAACAGTTGCAAGTAAAGTCAGAGGCTTGTAAAAGACCTTGTCCAGTACTAGTGTAGAAGTGATCCATACTACAGAGAAAAGCTGTCAGGGTGCTATGCAAACTGTGGAACCTGTCTTATTGCTGGATGAAGAGACCATGTTTTATAAGGTAGTCAACTAAGTGAGCATAAATGAGTTTTTCATATATGTTGGTGATGATGCTTAGCTTGACATTGGGTCTGTAGTCACAAGGAGGAGGCTTCAGAATGCACCACTTTGGGCACTGGGATAACAAAAGTATGCATAAAGTGTGATGGTACTATACCTGTAGAAAGAGGTAAATTAAGTTTCTGAGCTAGTAGCCTGGTGATAACTGGAGCTGCCATGCGTAGAAAGAAGGGTGCATTTCAAAGAATCCCCAAAGGGGATTTTATAATCCGTAAGTGTTTAAAATAAAAATATAGTGCCTTAAGAAAGAGGTAACATGTTGGTGGGGATAACATATTGTGGGAGGGGAGAATTTGAGATAACCAAAACAGTAAAGGTCATAAAGCTAAAAGCATGACATATGAGCAGCCTTAGAATCACCAATGATTTTTTCAGTAACTCTTCAAAAGAGTTAGAGTATCCCATTAAGTCAGGTTATTTTTTCCTAATTTTTTTCCTAACGTAGTTAGTGTTAATCTTACCTGTGACCATCCTGGATTACATGCATTGGTCAAAGTAGTCCATTTAACACTTAATTTTCTTACTTGTATATATGCAGAACTCTCTGGTACAGAAAAAAAATGTCATTTGACTGCCTTAGTAATACTGAGAGAGGCCCTAAAAGGAACAATATCAGTATGGCAAAAAACTGTTTTACATTTTCTTACATATGTGAGAGTTTTGATTTTAGAAGGTGTGTGATGTAAAATAAAATACTGTTTGATATATTGTGACTTTTAGCCAGTCTTGACACTAAATTAAATCATTTCCATTTTAGAGTCAGTACCTGAGGAGGACTCCAAACAAGAGACTGTCCAACCCCAGCCTGTCATCCCACCGCGACCAAGCAGAGAACTGATAATGGCACGCTGTACAGAGCACACGAGGAGGAAGTTAGCATCTGCAAACTGAACAAGGGTGGAACAGGGCCATGCTCACTCACTGTTAGAAAGGATAGCATCTACTTTGCTTCACATGACAGACATTTTTTTAAGGGAGGGGGGTAATTTTGATCTGAAGATAACATAATACTAGTTTGTCATATTTCAGCATCCTTGATATCAGTATGATGGTGGAACATAGCCATATAAGCAGAAACAGGTGGAAAATGATACATGAAACTCTGTCTACTGTATGGGCATCACAATCATAGAGTATAATAACAGATCTTTAAGAAGGATGTAATGGTCCTTCTCAATTGGAAATTAACTTAGGCTTTTGTGCAGCCACAGGCTACAGAGTGAACATCCATCGCCTCCTTTTGTGTATTTTAAATTGTGTCTATCCCAGAAATATTACTGTGGAGTGACATTCTGGTAAACAAACTTGAATTTCTTTTTAAAACTGTTTGATGATTTTATAAGAATTATTTGTATTTATGATATGTAGATATTTTATTAAACTAAGTATAATGACCTCAGTAAGGTAGTTGGAACTCTTAAATAAAAATCAAATCATAATGCCTTTTCTTTGTTTAGTGTAAATCAAGCAAACAGTAAAGACTGGATGGCATTTTTGAGAGTATATGTTCTTTCCATGTCAGTGATCACTGTGTGTTTTTCTTTTTTTATTTATTTATTCTTTTACTTTTGCAACCAAAAATAGTTAGCATAAATTCCTTTAATGTGTTTCAATCCACTCAGACAACATCCAGGGATTGTTTATTAGAAAAGTGTCAAAAGTAGCTGGAAGGAAAACTGTCTCCATGCAGTAGAAGGTTGGCAGCCAGAGTACCCTGGATGACCTGAGCTAAGTGCCTGGGCACTGGACAGAGTTTGAGGGAAGGGAGAGAAATAACAAGGCATTGCCTCCTCACCATTCCATTGGAGGGAAATTGGGAATATATGTCTCTGGAGTATATATACTGTCTGCAATACCAGGTGGAGACCTTAGATGGGACAGTATGTATCTACTTACAAGGAGGCTCATAGCTTCCTAAGAGCTTATATCATCCACAAAAGTGAGTGACAGCTGCCACACTGCCAAGAGTGTGTCCACAAACTCAGTACTACTATAGGCATGCGCAGGAGAAGAATATCATGGCTTAGGTGGCCCTTTGCATGAAGGCCAAACTACACCTGAGATCTCATTGCCCCCTGCTTGAAGGCTATGCTATAGATGAGCTCTCATTCAATAATGGGGAATGAATAGGCAGAGTCACAGTGGTGGTTGTGATGGCTGACAGGTGTAAGAAGTAAAATCTGGAGCAAAAAGGCAGTAGCTGGAAATAGAACACTAATATTTATTATTGTTTATTTCTGAGCACCAGCTGTTTGCCTGGATCATTCCTGTGTTGATGTCGATAAAAGCTATCATTCTATCTTGCTAGAATAACTATCAATCATGGTGTGAAACTATACAAATTTATATGGCAACACTCTTCCCTGGGGAATAAGCTCCCCTATGTACTGAAACATTAATCTTCAATTCATAACATCTAGACAGGCTTGGTTGAATTCATAGAAACTTGCATATTTTAGCATGGAATGCTTGGTGTCAATCTCCTTGAGGGTAAATAGGCTATGGGCTTGCCCTTTTAAACTATAACCCTATGGACAATCAAAAACCAAAAACAATGTATTTATAAAACATGGACTTGGGAACTACTGTTGACTTATGTTTCCTCAACTCTTAGGTACAATGACCTTGGAGTTAATATATTTAAGGATCAATGATTTAAGGTAAAGCTCCCACATGGGGGTATGAAGAACGGCATATCCCTCTTGCACTGGCCATTTTTATTTTTTATTTTCCCTTTGGATATATAGGACATGCGGATATCCTATGACTATCATGACAATTTTTGTGAAGTACAAGTTCTGTTTGGTGTCAGCTGAGACCCAATATAAGGATAAAAAACTTTCCATAGATATTTGCCTTTCAGTTCTTATGATCTGATAGATACGGAGAGTTGTATTACATATTATTAAGAAGCATAAGTGAAATCCTGGCACAGAGGGATGAACCCCTGACTTTGACAAGGAGTATCCAAGACTGATTATTGTGCTGAAGCACTGGATGAGCTAGGCTGAGGAGGATGGGAGTCAGCAGCTGATCTTAGCTTCCCTCATGGGGTAGGGAAGTAATCTGCACAACTGCAACCCTGGCAGCTACTAGAAAGCGAGAGAGGTATATTGTGTGTACCACTGAAAGATGGAGACATGCATGGTCCTGTACAGTAGCCTTATTGGGGGATGGGCAGGAATGTGCACATTCTTAGGTTCATAGGTTGGTACTAAGCTATCAGCCCTAGGGCCTATACAAGCCTAGCCATAACAATTCCCTGGCTATTTCTTCCCACACTATTTACTTCCCTGGACCCCTGTCTAGCAGGGTAACTGACGTGATCCCCGGGGTGAATTTCCTTTCTACCATCCAATCGTCAAGGTTCCTTTTGAAGAGGGCCAAAGAGGCACTCTGCTTGACATGTATGGGCAATCTATTCCAGAGTCTGGGGAGTCTCTGGGTCAGGAACCTATCCCTCCAGCATGTTTTGTTTATTGTGATGACAAGGTTTAGATTCCTGGAGCGTGTGGCTCTGAGGGATTGGGATTTCTTTAAGTGTAGCATGTCCAACAGCACTGGGTTTGACATGGCCTTGTATGTTAAGCAGAGATCGCCTCTGAATAGATGATATGTGACAGAGTATAGCTGGAGTTTTTTAAGGTGGTCAGTGTAGGGCATCTGCTTTAGGCCTGTGATTCTTTTAGTGAGGTATTTCTGCAGCCTTTCCAGTTGTTGTATATGTCTTGAGAGGTACATACCAAATGGGGCATTGCATTCTATAATGGGTCTAATGAGGGATGAGTACAGTGGGACAATGACCTCCTTTTTTCTGGATGAAAACCCTTAGTGATGAGGTGTGCCACATAGAAGGATTTCCTGACTGCTGTGGTGATTTGGTTATTGAAGGTGAGACCACTGTCCACCTGTGTCCCTAAGTCTCTTATCACACTTTCGGTGTTTAGTGTACTGCCACCTATATGGTAATTCATGGATACATGTTTTTTCCCAAAGGGGATAACTATACATTTCTTGGCATTGAGCTTGAGCCCATGGCTCTGGCACCAAGCATCTGTTTCTGTAAGGCCCTTTTGTAGAGTATCCACATCCTTTGGGGATTCAATAATGGCTCCCAGTTTGCAGTCATCTGCGAACTTTGTTAGCCAGAGTCCCTTAGTGTTGGCCTGTACTTCAGAGAAGTAGATGCCAAACAAGAGCAGTCCCAGGACTGAACCCTGAGGTACTCCACTTGTCACTTGTCTGGAGCTGGATTTAGAGTCGGCTACTTTTATAGTGTGGGTTCTATCAGTAAGCCAGTTAGTAACCCATTGGGTGACGTAGGGATTAATGCCCAGCTTAGTAAGTTTATTTATGATTCCAGAGTGGGGGGATGGTGTCAAAGGCCATGGCAAGGTCTAGATAGGCTGTGTGGACCACCTTACCCTTGTCCATGGCTCTGGAGACTGATTCGAAGAAGTCAATCAGGTTTAGGAGACAAGATCGGCCCTTCACTAACCCAAACTGGGTGGGGTCCAGTGTTTGAAGGTTGCCAATGTCTTTGTTTATAAGTTCCATGATAATACACACCATGGCCTTGCAGATAAGGCTTGTCAGACTGAGGGGACGGTAGTTTTCAGGATCCAAGGTGGATACCCCCTTGTGGAGTGGGATAACTGTAGCTCTGCGCCACTCAGTGGGCACAAAACCTGAGGTGAGGAAATGATTAAACATGACACTTAGGTGAGGTGCCAGTTCATATTGTAGTTCATGTAGTACACAGCCTGGGATGTCATCTGGTCCCATGGATGCTGTATTCTTAGCTTTGGAGACAGTGTTTTTTACCTGTGTGGCCGTTATTACCGGAATTTGACAATCTTCGGGTATTGAGATGGGCCATTTAGGGGGTGAGAGGGGGGTGAAGTTGTCACTGAATCGATCTTCCAGGATATTGGCAATATCCTTGGGATCAGTATATTTAATGCCATTCTGTTTTAGCTCAGAGCAGATCTGAGCATTGCCATTTAGATTCTTGACATAGTTATAGAATGCCTTGTGGTTGTCTTTGGAATCTTTGGCAATTTTATTTTCGTAACTAGTTTTGGAGGATTTTATGAGGGATCTCAGCTTCTTACTGAGGCTGGTAAGGGAGTTTTTTGCATTCTGGGATTTTCCTCTTTTCTGCAACAGTTTCTTCCTTTTGTTGTAAAGTTTGTTTATGGCAGGGGACCACCAGATTGGCTTCCTTTTTTTGGATGAGAGCATCTTGGTTCTATTTGGGATGGCACGATTCATGCATGAGTGGATGTGCTCGTACAGTGCCTTTGTCACTTCTGACTTGAGTAGCATGAAGTTGGCTTTGGAGAAGTTTTTTTATGGAGGTTTCCTTACTGGGGAGTGGGGGTAGGATGTGGATGTTAAGGGTAATTAGCTTATAGTCAGACCTGACTAACAACGGGGTGACCATAGGTGTGGAGCATCGATTTCCCATGTTGGTAATGACCAGGTCTAGGATATTGGAGCTCCTGGTGGGACTATGGATTAGTTGATCCAAGACGGTGGAATTTATGAATTCCAAAAACTTTGGAATTTATGAATTTCAAGAACCGTTGGGCAAAGGTGGTACATGAGTAGTTTTCCCAGTTAATGGCAGGGTAGTTAAAATCATCCAGTATTAGGGTGTTTGGTTCTATCTTAATATTTTCCACTATGTTTAGAAAGGTATAGTGAGAATCTTTGGGTATGTTGGGGGATCTGTAGCAGGCTACAATTTAGATTGCAGTCTTACCTAGTGTTAGTTGCACCTGGAGAATTGCAGATGCATTGTGTTGGGCAACTAGCCTGGTGGTGTGAATATCCTTGGTGAATATTGACACTCCTCCACCTCTAGTGTTTCGGTCCTGGTTTGGTGGCTGAAAAGTGTGGTAAGAGTTGTAGCCTGGTATTGCAGGGGTGCTCTCTGGAGCCTTGAAATAATGTCTCAGTTACTGCACAGATATCGATGTTCTCCATTTTTAGGAGTGCCTCGAGAGAGTGCATTTTGAGGTTTAGACTTCTAGCATTGAGTAGCATTACCTTCAGATTTTGCATGCTTGTACCTGTTACGGTGGTGGTTTTGTCCTTTAAACTTTGCCTAAAAAAGGGGTGGCAAAAGTCTTAGCCAGTAACCTGAATCCCAGGGGTGACAGGTGCAAACCATCTCTGGCAAAGCATTGTGGTCTGTCGATCATGTCGTCCCAGACAGACAGATACTGGATCCCCTTTGAATGACACCAGAAGCTTAGCCAATTGTTGAAGTCAATCATTTTGTCCTTATATTGTGGTATCATTCTGGGTGAAGGCAGGATGCTACTCAGGGCTAGGGTCATAACTGCCTGGGTCACATGATCCGAGAGCTCTTCCATGTCTCTTTTCAATTAGTCCAGGGAATTACGTCTCAAGTCATTCACTCCAACATGGACAATGACAGAGTCATATTTGTACTTGTTGTGGAGTGACTTGAGTGCATGCATTATGTGGCAGGTCCTGGCACCCAACATGCAGCTGACTGTAATTTTCTTGGTTCAACCTGGTGAGTGGGACATCAGTGTGCCGGACTATAGAGTCACCTATGACTAAAGTGTTAGGTACGTTGTCTTGCCTTAGGGGCTGTTGCTGGGTGGCACACTGGTGTTGTGAACTGTGTGACACTTTGGTTGTGATTGGTGTTTGTTTGCGTTTCAGCTTCAGAGGTCCTTGTTGCTTGGGCAGGTTACAGTTAAGGGCCTCTGCTTATGTGGATTTAGTGTTGCTATGTGTGGGTGTTGGTGGTGTGGGTTTAGAAGGGTTATGTGTTGTTTGAGGTGTAGTGTGGGTGTTAACCTTCTCTTCACAGAGAAATGAGTAGGAAGCCTTCATGTCAGCCAGGTTTGGGGCCCTAGCCAGAGAAAATGCCCTGATGGCTGCTTTAATGATAGCCGATGTGATCAGTTGTCATCCTTTGTAACAAAAGAGTTGAGTGATTGTGGAAGGAAGATTGACTGCAAACAGCAGGAGGATGAAACATCTATTTAAAAAAGTATAAGCACGATTTCCATATTGCTATAAATATATGTAAAGAAAGGCAAGTATAGGAGACTAGCAAAGCATCACTGGAAAAACAAAAACTGGATAAATAATTTTGCTGTTGATACTGTAGGTCTGGCAGGTAAGGATACTATATATAACAATTTATTTGGAAATACCTTTCTGTATTACAGTGTAAATATTGCATTTCTTTGCTCAAACTGAAATATTAAATCAAGATTACTTTCTGGAATTTTGAAATAATTTCAGTTGTAAAGATGAGTTTCTTCTGAAAGGAGCCAGTCAGTTGCTTGAGCACTCTTTCAGTGAGTGATGATGTTGCAAAGTAAATTTGCTCAAAAATACTTTCAGTGCCAGTGGAGTTTTTTTGTACGCCAATGCTGTGAAACCATGGAGTTGGTATATATAAGTGTGGAGTGTCCTGCTATATGGGAAAAATAAAGGGGCTTGTCCCCTGCATAAAAAACAGTTTGAGGATTGCTAGAAGTGTCTCTCAGCAAATTATTTTCATGGTTTCAGCATTTACTGAAAGTTCTTTTCTATAATTAACATTATTCCCGTCTGGATAATGCTGCTGTTTTCATTTTTCTTGTTACACTTATAGTTTGTGAAGAGTTTGGAAAAACTATTTTGTCAGAAAATCTTCCAAGACTCAACAAACATTTTCATTAAAGTCCTCAGAGAGCAAGGGCTGCAATTAGATTTCCACAGAACAAAAAATAAATATTATAAACTACTACAAAACTGTATTGACGGAATTAGTGAACATTCTTACCAATATTTTATATCTGTAAAGAAGAGATTTATGACTTCTTTATTAACTAACCCTGTTTTGAGTGTCTGTTTCTTGCTTGAGCTGTGTTTGTAAAGTTCTCAATGAGTTTTTTATCAGATTTTATTTAATACTAGTATATGCTTCACAATCTAAAGTTTTGTGAACAGGAATATTTAACTGTACAAATCTTTATAAGTCTGTATGATAATTTGCAGTGTTAGTAGATCACATATTTGTGGCTTAATTAGCCAAGAGAGGATTTTCATCACCAATAAATTTAATTATTGAAATTATTTAAATATTTTGCTTACTAAAGTAAAATATAAAGATGTAAGGTCAGTACATATAAAAAAATTGGAATCCTTTAATCGGGATACTCTGATTTTGTTCCATTGTTGTTGCAATTTCACAAACAGCTCTGATATCTGTCATTTTACAAGTCATCAGAATTTAACATATTGGGCTATTATCATAATAATGAGATTAAATTCTTTAATAAAAAGTTTCTTTATTAGACAGATGCACTGAGAACTGTTATAAGAGATTAATAGTCAAAATATACTGGTCATGTATTGAAGCAAATATAAGCAACAAACGATAAGAACAATCTTGTTGAATATTTGTATGCTGAAAGGGTTTGACACAACACAAGTGACCCACAATGTCTCGCTAACCAAATTACTGAATATGCTACTGTATTTCTAAGCCAAGTGCATTAGGTATAGTTTCTTACCTCCTAGAAAGACAATTGTTAACTAGTTCTTGCAGGTGAAACACCTCACCTTGAAAATTAACACGTGATGAAGTAGAACTGAAACCACACACAGTAAAGTAAGATGCTGCTCCTCTAAAGAGATAAGTTGTTTTTACTTACTTATAATATTTAGTATTATAATCATCACCCAGTACCTACTATGGCATCATTTTGTAGGTATGGTTATAGACAAAAACTGAGTAAACAGTGAAACTAACAACACTCTATAATCTTCATTTTTTTCAACTTTAACATGAGGAATATTATGAGACATTACATTAATTGTAATATAAAGATGCTTCTGAAAGTGGCCAATACATGTTAAAGTATGCTACAAGTCCCTATCAAAATAGAACCTGTCTGATGTTTACTCAGAAATCATCTTCAGTAAAACCGAGTACTAACTATATGGAAGTAAACTCTTTGACATAAAATGTACTTTCGTAATGCTTTTTGCCAAAGGAAGGCAAAAGTAGGTAAAGAAAGTAAACTGCCAACCCAAAAACTAAAACAAAGATTTTATGACACCAAGGTCCTCTTAAAGGAAAGCAAATGTACTACATGACATGAAAGCATACTATATTCACTTTATCACTATAAAACCTTGTCAGGGTTTTTTCCTTCAATTTCTGCTTGAGTATTAATTGGTTGGGTCAGCCATGTCAGGATACAGCAAAGGTTACAGCAAACCATTAACTTTTATTCATAGCAGCAACTCAACTCGGCATGAACAATATTAACATTCATCATTTCACACCAAACTATCAGTTGCTTAGAAGTCACAGTTTATTATGAACTAGGTAATTTCTTAAAAGGGTAGCTCTATACATCTGACTTTAAATAGCAATGGTTATCAACATGTATATAATAAATGCAAAGACCTTGCAGCTTTATACACCAATTATCACAAAACTGGAGTACAGGCAAAGAAAACTGTACAAAATCCATTGTCCCAGAAAGCATTGCACTAATTAGTATCAGAATACCATATATATTTTGAACTCATATCTAACATTAATTCGAGCAATCACAGTTATGGTTGCAGTTACCTCTGATAATGTTTTAGGTGTGATTATCTTGTTAAAAAATTCATTAAATGTGACACTGTACATCTCTGAAAAAAATGATGTCCGTATTCTTTCATTAAAGCCTTAAAACATAACTTAGTCACATGCCAAGACAAATTGTTGAATTTTATAAAACATTTTCAAATGCATTTAATTCTGTTGTAGACAAATATAATTGATACTTTATTAAAATTAAGAACCCGAACTCTGTTACACAGATTTACATCACCTTTATAAAAAAATAGAAAAGGACCCAGTAGAAACATTAACAACTGGAGGACAATTAGCTTGCTTACATGAACTGCAAAATCTCTTTTTTATTCTATCTCTTTCTTCCCTCTGTCCATCAGCCATGAAGCCACCCCAATGGAACGCAGGCCCATTTGTTTTCCTGGTGATTAGGCAATAAGTTTGTCAGAGTAGCATCCTGTATAGCAGGGGATGGGTCCTCAACTGAATATACACTGGGGGTGTTAGTATTCTGATTGGCATCCCAGCAATGAGAGCATTTGTAGTAAGGTCCTAAACTCTCCTCCCAATGCTGATGTGGATACCTGTATCACTGCATGGACTGCCAGTGCTCCCCCATGTCCACTCATATGCACTGTTTCATATGTGAGACAGGATCTACAGTTCATCTTGGGCAGCCCCAGTGTACGATTCTCCCTACACCAGTTCCTGCTTCTAGACCTTGAGACTTGTACCCACTGCACCAGAGTGGCAGGCATAACTGGCTTTAGTCACCACTTTCCCCAAGATGGACACTGCCCATTCCCCCTGCCAGCACTGTCAGTTCAGCCAATAATCCATCCCAGGTTATCTGAGCAGTAGTCAGGGCATTATCCCTCAGTGCCACCAGGGTGGCACATAGACTACAAAATCTTCAATATTGTGGAATTACAAATAAAAGTGTTGACAACACTATTAAATTAACTGATTCAGTAGGCCACATAACTGTAGCTTCACTAACACTGTTCTTGTGCTGTTTTTTTCCCCCTGACACAGTGCTTCTAAGATAATTATTTTATCTTTCAATTTGGAAAGTTGACAATCAACATATTGACTGCCAGAAGGAAAAAAAGTGCTGAACAGCTGAATAAATGAAATTAAAGACAGAAAAACACAAAACAGTATTTGAATGATCTTAGCCGAGCTGTACCATCATCACAAAGTCATTATTTTCTTATTCCAACTCTGTCATACACCTTTTAAGGTAAAGCGCATGTCCCCTTTGCCAAGGTTGTGTGATCTCAGTTAAAATGATTGATGTGCTTTGGTGCACCTTTTCTTCTCTTGAGATTCAAATACTGAAATTTTGGTCATCACTAATAGAATGAAATTTGTTTGGAGAACTCAATTTAATGTAGAAAATAGTTTCTATAAAAAGGCAATTTTCCCATCCAGAAGATTGTAGTTGCTTCATTCTAACTAGTCAATCAATTCTATCTAGTAGACCGGAAAGCATTTTCTACCGCTAAATATGAGGCAGCAGCTGTTTTGTGACTAAGGCTAATTTAATTAGTGAGGACACTCTTCACAGAACCTCTATAGGACATGGTGGCATTCCTCATTGACTTCTTCTGAACATAGCATGGTATGAGGTCATCTGTATCTGCTACTGTGAGATTATGAGTTTGATTTTGAATGTACACCCTTCAGCTTGAGTGGTGGATCATAGACCAATGTATCTTATTCAGTACTTCCTTGACCTGGTTATACTCAAACAGTAAGATCCTAACTAATTACAGGAGTCTTTTTGTCATGTTTTAAAAAGGTGTTTTTATTCCTGTGCTTAAGTAGTTATTCTTGGACCTTTCAAATCATGGAAATTACAATAAGTTACGGCTCTAACATGGTACTTATTGGCAAGGCTACTGAGGAAGTAAATTTGCTATAACTTGAATTGTGATTAACTTCTCAGGAAGTCTTTGATCCTACTTCAGTAAATGGTACAGACAGTGACTGCTACTCTGGAAAAAGTTAGTGACTTCCAGTTGGTGAGAGACCAAAATTATATCCCTCCACACAAACACATCTGAGGAAATCCTGGTGTCCCATCAGATTGGTTTACCTCAGCTGCATCTAACCTGGTGTACCATGGGCACCCAATTTCAATTGTTGCATAACAAGTTTCCTGTGGGCTAAGCTTTTGGCAGGAAAGAAATCATTGAGTGCTCCTGACCCTGGCATTCTGATGACAAGACTACTCTTAAACACACCTCTAATGCATCTCTCATAAACCAAAAATGTCCTGGAAAAATCAGTTGATAATGGGACTGGCTATGAGCATAGTACAGTTTGTTTATAATTCATGAACACTTTTTCAGCATCTTCAGTCTACTTATGTGACTAGCATGTAAGGTAAGGCTATTTAGCTATATAAGCAGTGCCATATGTAGAGTATTATTTTGGCTATGCAGATGTGATGGGATCTTCACAGTAACTAGAGTTTAAAGGAGACAACAGAGAATTTCCGTCTGTACTGCTTTTGAGAATGTTAATTGGTGCTGTTATATAATACTTAATTGTATATATCTAACTGTTAAGTTATATTTCTTTGTTAATATTTACAGTTGTGCTCCATTCTTTTAGTATGCTCTGCCACCTAGAAGACCTCACAATCATTGTCCTGCCTTTAGTTATATCAACCTGTAGTAATATTACATTCACAGTGACCAGGCTTGCTAGCAGCTTTTTGGGTGACCCTCTCCAACTTAAAACCAAACATCTTTGTATGTCAAACTCATTAATTTTTTTTCTATATAATTGTATTGTCCTTGTCTCCCTGGAAGCATGCCACAAAGAAACCTCTGTACAGCCCTTTCTCCCTTTGTCTGTGCTCCACCTTATTCACTCCTTGCCCTTAGCTGTACAATACCATACCTGTGAAGAACTCTCACTTGTCCCTAGCCCTGAAATTGTTCTGTTCTACTACACCACTTCTACATACTGTTAGCCCCCATGTTTATTTTCTCTCTGTCCTTACCCCTGCATTTTAGTATTTTTTCACTTTTGTTTAGTCACAACTAAAATGACACCAGTTATATTTATGTAACATTTGCCTATACTCTGAGTCATAGACTTGTATTTTTCATTGTGTTTGCCTACATAAAAACATCACAGACTATGTATGTTGCTACAACCTGATCTCTTACCTGCAAGTAAATCTTCTATTGAGATAGTTTTTGTTTCAGCTTTCTGTTGTTTTTACGGCTTTCCAAGGACCGACGCATCCCGCTCTGGGCTCACTCCGCTCCCCTACCCTACCCACATTCCCAACCACCCCCTCTTTCATTGCATTTATACTCTTCTCTGACCCCTCCCATTAATTCACACACAAGTAAACTCACACAAACAGTTAAATATCCTAAGACCCACCCCATTTCTCTACTCCTACATACCTAGCCCTACTATCTGTTTCACAATAACTTCCCCTATCCAGACTCTCCATCACCCACCATTCTTACTTTTATCACTGACACTGCTTTTCTAGTCCTTCTAATCCAAATTACCTCCACACATACCACCTTGTACTCATCACCACCAACATCCAGCACCCAAACCCTTCCATTACCTGATAGCATTGATAGTTACTCAGATATCTCACCCTCTTCATTTGTAAGCTGTATCCACAGCACAGCTAAAATAAAACTACTCCTTACCACTTCCAAATTTAAATTATGCATTTTATACCACCCCAAACCCCTATCAAAAACACACCAACCATATACTACTATTCACCTTCTCCTCACCCTAACACAATGTGGAGATGTTCATCCCAATCCAGGTCAAAACTACCTTCCAAAACCCACCTCAAATCCAAACAAAAACAACTACATCTAATAACAATAAACAAACAGTATTTGTAATTAAATTACTGAATTTCATGCCTGGCTAACTACTCACACCCCAAACATTGTTGCAGTAACTGAGACATGACTAAAAGCACACATTGCTGACACTGAAACTTTTCTACCAGGGTATAACATCATTTTCTCTGACAGAGTCAAAAAGAACAGTGGGGCAAATCATTAATCTATAAAAACTCCCTAATTATTACAATCTACCCCAAACCAGTCCCTTCTTTTGATAAAATTAGAATGTTTACTGACATTCCTTCATATTAATAGAAACAAACATCTAAGCATTGAAGTACTTTACATCCCCCATTCACAATATCCCCATTCTAAAGGATTTTCTATCCTGGATAAACCAAAATGTCTCACAAGAAACCATAATCCTAGGAGACACCAACATTAATTGGAAAAATCTAACTTCCAACTCTCCAGTCAATAGCATAAATCTACATAGCTTCACACAGCTTATAACAACTCCTACCCATGGTCTATCCACACTATCAGAGTCTACCTTAGATTGGATACTTGCATCCCACCCTCACAATTACTCAAACTCTGGCACCCTACCCAACATTCTAAGTGACCACCTCCCAGCATATACCCATAGGACTCACCCTCAAACAGTCAAAACACACTCCTACAAAACATCCAGGAATCTCACCCACTTCGACCAAAATACTTTCATAACCATTTTGAAAGCTCAAAACTGGGTCCCAGTAACAACACTTCCCTTAGATGTTGATGTTAGCCACTTCAACAAACTTTTTCTGCAAACTCTTAACTGCCTAGCCCCTATACAAACCAAGGAAACAAAAGTTAACCATGCCCCTTTGCTAACAAAACAGACCAAACTAAATCTCCTACATAGAGTCAAAGCATGGAAACAGTGGCAAAAAAAATAATAAAAAAAAAATGAACTTAACTACAAACAACTCCAAAATAAAGCCAAAAAACTAGTCATACAAGATAAAAAAGCTTCTTTTCCTCTAAGCTGTCTACCTTAAACAACAATCCAAAAAAGTTCTGGAAGTCTGTCCCCACTCTACTTAATCCTAGCACCTTACAAAATCCATCCCCTGCACCCGATAAGAATCCACAACAAATTTCCTATGACTTCAAAACCCATTTCATCACTACTATTCAAAAGTTAATCAAAGACTCATCAACAAACATAAACTCAAACTCCCAGTATACAACTAATTCCTTACTTGATAAAAGACTCCCTTCCCCAGACACATCTATCAATACTTCCACAACTCCTTCCTTTACTATTTAGCCTGTACCCACCTCACTTAAACTCCTAACCAAACTCAAACCATGCTCTCTTTCAGCTGAAAATCTTCCCCCAGAGTATCTATAACTAGCAGCAAATGCAATCACATATCCAATTAGCAGTCTTATAAATTGCTCCATCTCAGAATGTTATGTCCCCCATTTGTGGAAAAAATCTATTATAACTCCATTACATAAAAGTGGAAATTCCCATGACTTCTCTATCACCCTATCTCTATACTCTCTCCATTATCAAAAATCTTAGAAAAATGTGTACAGACACAACTACTTAAATACCTCTCTGAAAATTATCTTCTTGCTCCTACCCAATATGGGTTCTGTCCGGATCACAGCAATATTGCAGCCCTTCTCTCTTTCTCTGATACTGTCAACAAAGCCTTGGATGCTGGTCACCCTACTTCAGTAATCTTACTGGATCTATCTAAGGCTTTCAACACAGTATCACATACCAAATTACTAAATCAACTATCAAAACTAGGATGTTCCCCCAAATCTCTCAACTGGTTTACCTCTCATCTACCAACGAAAAAAGTTCAACAAATTACCACTGGTAAAACACGAAGTCCACAGCAGAAAGATCAACAGGACCCAAGGTGAAACAAAATATTTTAATTCCAACGTAGCGAGTCCGAAACACAACTCTGGTATAAAATTTATATCAAGCGCATTCACCCAGGCTCTCCCAGGCTTTCTCAAGATGAACCACAAAGGAATTACTTTCATATTATATAAAACCATTAATTACATGATTAAAATGTTGACATCATACCAATTACTTAATTAAAAATTTAAAGCTACATAACATAATGTATTAACAATTCATTTAGTATTTAAACCCTAAAATTCTGTTCCTAGTTAACACAACTATAACTTACAAGTGCATCATATACCCTAATTAATCAAATGTACTGTGCAGAAAATCTAACTAAACTTCTATAAAGAAATAATAAAAAAAAAATAAAATAATTATAATTGTGAAAATTATAGAAAGAATTATTCAAAACTTTATTAAAAACATTATTAAAAACAACAGGAGCAAGAATAATATGGCCATCAAACACATCACAAACTGAAAAACCTAAAGGCAAACAGTTAAATAAATAGTAATTTCCCTATATCAACCTATACATTACATATTGCCCCTTTTTTTTACCATAGTTCCATTAATATTAAATGTATTACAATAATAGCACTTGAATAACTGTTTAACAAAAATTGTTTAACAAAAATTCTTTGGAAAAAATTCACAACTCCTATAATTTCGCTCTTCTACTTTTAAGAACACTGCTAATACTAATGGAATCATTAAGCCCTGGCCATTTCGAAGCATTTAATTTTAGTTGCCAGAGCAATTCCCTGTACTCAAGGGACGTCTCCCAATCACCACCTCTTGAATTACATACAACTTGATCGAGCACTAAAAATTTAAGGGCAATATCCTTACAGACCAATGAGTGTTTATAAAAAGCGTTGGTTTCTTTTTTCTTACTGATCTCATACAGGTGTTCATACACCCTTTTTCTTAAGGTTCTTTCTGTCTTGCCCACATAGAAGCAAAGACAATGTTGGCAAAAACCAAGGTAAACAACACCCTTAGTGTTACAACTGAAATGGCCTGGTGAGGATATATTTATTTTCCTAGATTTTAAATATATTCCCTTACTATTAACCATAAATGGGCACTGTTTACATGATTTACATTTAAAAGTGCCCATCTCTGGTTGATTTTTCTGCAAGTTAGCTACAAAATCTTTCTCAAATAAATCTTTAAGATTGCTGTTCCTTTTTCTTACAAATTGGGGTGTTTTTGGGATAATCTTATTAATGTCATAATTCATACATAAAATAGGCCAATACCTAGAAATTGTATTTTCTATTTCAACACTGTCATTATTGTAAGTATACAGAAAGGCGTTACCTTTTTTACTGTCCATATTTTGTTCGACTCCTAGCTTTAGATCTAATGTTTTACCTAACAATGGAAATAACTGGTTCGTTCTTTTAGATTGAACTTCTGCAGCCAGGGTGTCAAATAAATTGGCAGGGTAGCCTTTCTCAATAAATAAACTTCTAAGAAACTCTATCTCTTTTTGAAATAAATCGTCATTACTACAAATTCTAGAGGCCCTGATTAACTGCCCTTTTATAATGCCCTTTTTTTGAAATAGCGGGTGGCCACTATCAAAATGTAGGAACATGTTGAAATAAGTAGTTTTTCTAAAAATACTTGATTGGAAACAGTTCAAGGTCAAGTTTTTCTCCAGGTTCACATCTAGATAGTGCAAGTATTGTGGATGAATTACATATGTAAATTTGAGGAAATCTGTAGTGGAACCTATATATTGCATGAAACTATCAAATTCATCTAGATCCCCTCTCCACAAAATACATATGTCATCCAAGTATCTCTGGTAATGAATGATGTATTGGGCCCAATTCGATGGAAAGATGTACTTCGACTCCCAATGATGTAAAACCATGTTGGCATACATTGAGGCACATGGTGTCCCCATAGCCACCCCTCTATTTTGTTTCTACAGTTCACCATTGAAGAAAATAAAATTGTTGTTGAGAATAACACTCATAAATTCTACAAGTAAACCTGTCATATTAGCACTAAAACCTGAAGATTTTATAAGCATACTGTTAAACCATTCAAGACCTATAGAGTGTGGGATACTGGGATACCTCTCACCTAAACAATAGGGAACAATCAGTCAGATGGCACAATGTACAATCTGATTAACAGACAAACAGCATAGGAGTCCCACAAGGATCCATTTTAGGGCCACTACTCTAATACCTTCATCACTGATCTTCACAAAGCTTCCCAACAAGGTAGTCTAATCCAAAACGCCTATGATTCTACAATAATATCTACCTCCAACAATTCCTCAAACCCACTTAGAGTTACACAAAATGCATTCACGATAGAAACCTGGCTAAATAATGTTGTTCTTCATTCAGCTTTTCCCAGTTAGGGGTCACAACAGCGGATCACCTGTCTGCTCATGATTGGCAGTGGAGTTTTACAGTGTCGAGTTGCCAGCCCGGAATGCACAACTGTTGTTAAACCCCCAAAAAACAAACTTTTACTATTCTCTACAAAATCACCAGATATAGATTTCAAAATATTTTCTAAAGATAGTACAGAAATTGAAATAGTGAAGACAACAAAATTGTTAGGCATAACAATCGACAACAAATTCCCTTTTGAGCCACATATTCTCAATGCAATAAAGAAAACACACTTTAAACTAGGCAAACTTTATCATCATATACTCTACCTAGACAACCATACCAAAACAAAACAGACCAGTACCTTACTCATCTCTTCCCTTCTATATGGAAGTGCCATATTTACTAACCTTCACTCATCTCAGCAATAAACTACAATCCTACTCTTATAAAATAGTAAACCTGCCTCAGGAAAGCCTAATCACTCACACCATTGCCAAACAATTTCAGAATTGAACTGGCTTGAATATTCCCACTAACTCAATTATACCCAACTATCTCTAGCCCACAAACTTATTTATAAACTTAACACCTGTCCAGCATTCTGCTCTCTGCTCCAGCCTACAAACTTATATTCCCACATGAACACTTGGATCCTCAAACAAACAGCTTTTAAACATAACCAAACCCAACAAAAGAGTTGGACAAAATCTGTACTCACATAGCATTGCAAACCTTTGGAATATCTGACCCCACTACTTAACTCAAATTGACTGTATAAAAACCTTTAAATCAGCACTAAAAAGCCATTACCTCAATAACCCCTCCTGCCCCTACAAAACAAACAGACCACCTTAAAACTGTCTCTTACTTAATTCATGTATGTGAAATGTCATATAGCATGTTTTATACTGGAGTAATTAAACTTCTGTCTTGTAGACAGCTGTGCAAACTCCTTCTAAAACACACTATGAATGGTACTGTTGCATATCTCTGCTTTTTATATATGTAACTTCTTCTGCCTTGTATATTGTGTTGCCAAGTCTTTTAGTAATGTAAACTTTGCATTATATTGTATTAGATATCTATGCTTTTATATATGTAACTTCCATTACCATTTTTGTTAAATTTGTGTACTTCTATAATATTTTGTGGAGCTTTTCTCCCCAGGCCTCCGTTAAAAATGGGTTTCAGACCCAGTGGACTTTCCCAGTTAACAAATATCAATAAATAAATAAATAGCCTCTGCTGTGCCTTGGCTCAGGTGAATTCTGTTAAGGAGTAAGCCAGATCCACAAACTTCAAAATGAGTTTGTAATAACAGCTACTTAGACCTAAAAATGTTTTACTTGTTGCCTGGTAATTGCCCAAGGCCATTATTTTACAGCCTCTACTTTTTGCATTTGTGGTTTTATAACTCTCTATCCAATCATGAAGCCTAAGTATCTTGCTGTTAAGCTTGCCATTTTTAATGCATCCAGAACAGCTTGTACTTTGGGCAGGTGGCTCCCAATCTTGCACTTATATTACATAATTGAACTTTTAAAAGTTCAAATCTCATATGGTTGACACCATATGATCGAACTTTCAAAAGTTCGAAAATGTAATAGAAAACAAATAACCAAAGAAAAAAACCTACCTGAACGGCTGCTCCCCACACGCCCCCCGCTCTTTAAATATACCAACTCCAAAATCGCACTACAGTGCAGAAAAGGGAAATCTTCCCAATCCACACTGTATGGAGATCTCCGTTGAAACATTCAAACTTTTAAATGTCCATTCAAAAAAAGCAGTTTGTACTTAGAATACAATGACCGATTTTGAGAAAACTGTTAGCACACAAAGTACATTGCATAGATCCATTTAGTAAAGGACAACTTCTAGCTAAATTTCCATACTGGTGGTAATTGCAATATTTCATTTGGTCCATTTTATTCTCAATCTCAATGTCTTTTTTGACTTCCTTCTTAATGACTCTATAAGATATTTCATCCCCAACCTTTACCCCAAAAACAGCCTTACCATGTCAGTTAGGTGAATAAGATGCCATCACCTTCCATCCACCTGCATGTGTTACCTCCACTATTGTGATATACTTCTCAGCTAGCTCAAATTGGATAGTGTTATGGGGTTATCGTATCACACCTACCTTTGAGTGTCACTGAGCAGAGCCCTCCGGAGGCAGCCCATTCAGCTCTAGGCCACCCTTCTTAACCTACAATTCTTTCCAACGTTCATTTTTGCTGTTAAGAATTTTTCTAACAATGAAAGCACCCACTTTATTGGAGACCTATGATAACAGTCTCTGAATCTCTGCTAAGGTTCTAAACTGTTGCTGTAGGGTTGTAATACTCTGAAAAGTTACTTGGTTTGTTTCTTGTTGTGCAGCTAGGTTTTGCTGCAAACTCAGCTATAGGGCTTGTTCCGTGGCAGCACTCAGCTGTAAACTTTGTTATAAACTAAGATGCATAGACGTATTCTTGGAAAAGGATTCAACTGTTTTCCATGTTTTCAATGTACTAGAAAGGCTTACTGGGAACTTAGACGTACATCTAGTAGAACAAAGACTTTTACTGCCATGAAAATCCTTGTTAAGTTACATTTTTATTTTTTTAAGAAAAGCTGCACCTCAGTCTGTCCCATAATGCAAAAAGTAATACATGATCTGCAAGTAATAAAATGTTTGTAAGCCCATCACAGTAAGTATTTGAAATGCTGGGACCCACTATAGCGAGTCCAGAAATGTGAAGACTGAATGGCCAAAAGATTGAACTTGTACATACCAAGTCCAAGATGCTATTTCTCAAAATATTTTCTTTTTTTTGAAGAATGGTAATCTTGGATTTGCTATATATTTTTGGGGTGTGCAGAGGGGCTTGCCCCCTCCCCAAAAAGACGTTTTAAGGAGAAGAGCGATTTTCGAGATTCACTCTTCTCTATTCCTGTGTTTTCGGTCTTTTGTTCCAGCTTGTCAGCACTTGGCATCTCGAATACTGACATTTCAGTTGGGAGCCATTTAACACTTCAGGTACTGTAATTCATTCCAAAAAGGAAAGCACTATTCTCATTTGGGTCAACATTGACCCATCAAAATAACACTTCAGCGAAACTCAGTTTTGCTAGTCTGGTTTCACGAAAGTGCATTTTTCCAGAAAAGCACTTTTGTGAAACTACAGATCACCGAAGCATTAAAAAAAACAAACAAATACACTAAATAAATTATACAGGGGACAAGGCCTCCTGCACCCCCCATACCCCCGCTACTAATATATATCAACTCTGAGATCACACTACACTGTGGAAAAGTTAAAATTCCCTTAGCCTCACTGTACCACGATCTCCAGCAACAACTGGAACTGAGTTTCACTGAAATGTTATTTTGATGCGTCAAAGTAGGCCTCATTTATATCTGCGGTAGGGTTCAGCTGATTAGCTTCATTCCATTAAAAGTTATACCACAAAGTTTGTGTTTCTGTTCCTATGTGTGTATTAGTCTAAAATCTACCATTTCTTAAACATGGTGTGAGGGGGTTAAACTATCAAGCTCTGACCCATCCTGGAGTGTCAGAGAGTATAACATTTTATTGCTTGCATAGGTGTGGGAGCTCAGACCATACAGGAAGCAAATGGAGGTAGAAGGAATCAAACCCTGTACTTTTCAATGCAGGAAGCAGCTCATAGCCTTAGCCTTTGCACTAACTACAAGAATGTGCAATGTATGGAACCATTACCACAGTTATAAAATGTATTGTATTATCTATGAAAAGGAGGGGTTAGTACCCCATTAAGTACTGGACTGCAGTTAATTTATGTACACCTGGGATTTTGCCCACATCCAAAGTGGTGAAGTGGAAATCCTCCAAATTATCCATGCAATGTGTGAGTGCATGTGTAACTGTATAGCGATGGGCTGGCATATCCATTGTTAGTTCACTTGATTTGAGTACTAAGCATAGCTGTCAGCTGTTCCTTATTTTGCCTCACTTTATTGTCTGTCCCTCATAAAATTTGTGATTTTATGGCAAATTGCTGATGCCATACCACTTGATGTCTTATGGCAAGAAATCAGGGCAAAGCCTAAAAAATTGGTGGGAGAAAGGCCCCAAAATAGGGAGAGATTTTAAATATTGCTCTTGTAAACTCAAAAAGTTGATAGAATAACAGGGTTTGTGTTAGCATGCATTTTCTGCAGGATAAGAATTCTGAAACTGAAATGCATGCAGTTATTTTTTTATTTCAGTCCTTGGTGATTTGCCAGAAAATTACACATTTTATGAGAAAAAGGACCAACGATATCAGGCAAAAATCTGGACAGTTAAGAGGTAAGACTGATGCATTCATTCACTGAATAATGATATTCATTACAGTTTCAGACAGCCTTATTCTACTGACTTGATAATAGAATATGTGCATTATTTAAAAGTTATCCCGGCTTCTGGGCTATTGTCTTTCATAATTTCTGGGTTTGTCCTTTACTCATAAGCAGCATGGCTGAGAGTCACAGTGGTGGGATAGGTTAAGTCTCCCGCCATTCTGAAGAAGGTAAAGCACATATAAGAAAATAAATGAATGCATCAGATACATGGGAAAAATCAAACAAACAAGCAAAAAAAAAAAAACCACAACTGTGAAAAAATACCGTTTTGCTGCTTAGTGCTGTGACACTGCCAGTCCAGCTATCTGGAAGTCTGTAAATAATCATATGTCATTTGTGAATATTAATGTTGCCTTACAAATGTAAGAGAATTATATGTGTATATTAAACTACCGGTGCAGAAGTGTGTGTTGAACTGTGTGTTATGTACTGAGCTTAAAGAATGTAACCACAGTGTACCCTACTGGAAAAGAACAGAAATGTAGATAAACTATATACCTATGCAAATGTATGTTTTAATAGTAAAAGTTGGAACATACAGAGTTAATTTGTAAAACCTCAAGAAAATAAGTGGAGATTGTTTTATGATATGCTATAAAGTTAGCTAATACAGCAAGAATATAGGATATCTAGAGCTAGAAATTTTTCCTATTGTTTTGAAAGAGAAATAATTACTAGGTTTCAAATGTAAAGTGTTTTTATTGCTCTGTGACTTCCTAGCAGCTACACATCTGAGAGATAAGTATTTTTGACACAGAGATGTTGGTTTCTGTTAGCCTGGTAACTGAAGGCAGGTGACAAAGAGTGATGTCATCCAACTGACCCAGCAGTAATGTTTTGATATTAATTTGGGAACACTCTCTGAGGCTGTGCATTTTGTATCTTGTCTTGGATCTAGAAACATCCATTCAGCACTTCTCATCTGCATTTGCCTTCCTCTGTAAGTAAGTTATTTAGGACATAGTATATCTTATATATAGATAGGAATATAGAAAAGATTAGTTCAGATGTTTTCTGTATTTATTTGAGTCTGTCCTGCAATGTTTTAAAATATTTCCTGTAATTCTGAACTTTGTAGTCACTGTGCTGAGTTATTGAGTACTGTGTTGTTCTTTTATTATTTATTATTAAATATATTTAAACCTTTTAATTGTGGTTAGTTTGTTTAGAGATATTTAAGCTCTTAGGTACTTGCATATATGTTTGTTGACACTCCAATAGCCTTGAAAGTCTTGCTCACACTTACGATTTGGATAATAGCAACATCACACAGTAGAATTTGTCACCCTTTGGGAAGGGCCTTATAGTAGCTGATAAAGAACTGGCTGGTGGCAGTGAAAACTAACTTTTAGTCTGGGCAGAAGGGGGCATAGCTAGTTAATCTGTGCCAGCCTTCCCCAGGACTGTCTGTGTTTGGATATAAATCATATCTCAAAGTGCGTGTGTCAGCTACTTGGGCAGGGACATGAAGGACAGGTTGGACAGAGAGAGTGCTGGAGGTTTTGGCTTGACCGCTTGGCTGAGATCTTAAGCCTACAGCTTTGCCACTGGGGAGTCTTACTGGGGATTTGGAAAGAGAGGGAGAAACCAGCCCCAGACTGACTGTGATCACTGTGTGCTCTTAAAAGAAATTGTGCTTTACTGTGTGTGTACTTGTCATCCTTCCAATGTGTACGTCCTTCACTGGTGCTAGTTATGAGGATTGAGGCTCCTTGATTACTGTGCCAGTGTAGGGGCGTCACAAGTGCAAAGCATACTCTAAACTTCATAGCTCAAGAAATGTGGGCCAAGCCTAAAACAATGGGAAGGGGCAGCAAAAGCCCAAAAATAGGGACAGACTATTGCTCCTACAAACTTAGAAAGTTGCTAGAATAACAAGATTTGTGTTGGCATGCATTTTCTGAAGGATATGAAGCCTGAAACTCGACTGTATGTCATTATTTAGGGATTTCACTTTTCAGTGATTTGCCAGAAAGCCGCAAATTTTATGAGAAAATGACCAAAAATATAAGGCAACATCTGCATTTGATTTGTAGTGAGTGTGAATAGCTTAAAAAGCACTGCAGTCTACACAGACACACACAGTCGAGAGGTATAAAGTACACAAGCCTCTTAACGTCATTTACTAACAGAAATGTTATCCTGAAAAGTAAAAAGAATTTAGGGTTACCACCTTTTCAAATGCCCAAAGTAGGACATTTTTGGTACAAACGTCAGATTCTGCAGGCCGAAACATACCCACTGCCATGTACAAAGAACAGAACTTCACCTTTTTGCCTAATAAAAGCTTATTCTTACAGCATTTAGTTACTTGTTCTGTTTGTTATAACATTTAGATATTTAAGATGCAGAATAACTGTTTTATGTAACTATTACATAAAATATAGAAGATAATTGTGTCCTAAAATCTCAGGAATTTTGCCATTTTTACAGTTTTTTTTCAGCTCACAACTGCCCAAAAAGGGATTTGTCCCTCGCAAAGTGGAACAGGTGGTAACCCTAAAATAATTACTTTCTATAAGTGAAGAAACACGCACAAAGGACAAAGAGATCAGAAAACTTGAAAGGAACAAAAATCCTGCTAACTACGTTGAATAGTTAGTAGTGAGAACAGGCGGAAAGCTATAACGAAACACAGCAAACAACGACTCTCCTTTTATTATTAGCAGTAATATTAGTATTGATAACTATATAGACGTCACCAGGCGATTACAAATGACGTACAGACATGGCAGCCTCCTACTGAAGCATGATTGTCAAGGGTAGTGCAGGCTTTTACTGCATTTGCTTATTTATTTATATTATCCAGTTGGCGAGTGGTGTTTTTGTTCCTGCAAAACCTGGTAGGCGTACGTATTGGGTACCCAAAATGAATTAATTTATTGCATTATCCAGAAAACCGAACAGCAAACCTCCCAAATAAGGAGATGGATGTAAAAGCTACTTTTCTATTTTGGTATGCTGGGACGCGGGCTTGTTTAAATTTGAAGAATTGCACTAGACAGAGGCTTGTCTGTTGCTTGTTTGCACGAAACAAATCTGATAAGGGAAGCAGCGGAGGTGAGAAAAAGACGTCGCAGGATCCTGTGATCCCAATATTCCAGTATGTTGGGGAGCACTCTAAAAGAAAGTCATACGTATTTGTGTGGGGGTTCTCCTTCACGGGTGCTCTTGGCATTCCAAGCTTTGTTGTACCTGACACGGGTAAAAAAAGACCAAAGAAAATGCAGCTTGTACCATATAGACTGGACACATGCGAAGTTGTAAGTTGTAACGTTTACTGCAATCGATGTTAAAAAATGCAGTTTCCTATATTGTCCCTGTGGTCTGGTGAATGCAGCCTGCAGGTACGTGAGACATACCTCTCAACTATTCAGATTTTTGCCTCGTATTTTTGGTCTGTTTCTCATTGGTTGTTTTGCAAATCACTGAGGATTAGAGTCACTAAATAAGGACATGTACTTCAATTTTGGACTTCATAGTCTTCGGACCAGTCATCGTAATGCAAGATCTGTTATTCTAGGAGCTCTCTAAGCAGTATTTAAAACATGCCCCTATTTGGGGGCCTTTGTCCTATCATTATTTTAGACTGTCCAGATTTGTTTCGCTAAGAAGTACGGCAGGAGCTAGACAAAATAATTTTACCTAGCCCAACAGCGTATTTTTAGGACACCGAACTCGAAAGCAAAGCTTTTAAAACTCGGGGACATCTGTCCAGAGATGAGACCGAGAATTAGCACACAGTATGCGTATGCAATGGTATTTGCCATTTCTCATAGACTGATATGTTGTAAGGTACAAACACAACCATAAAGTGACGTGGCACGCCTATATGCATGTGATGCATAGGTTACACGAGATGTGGATGTTTCTACGTAGTGTGTGTGGTACCTAAGTGCAGTATTTAAGTTATTCCTGCTTGGGGATATTGTCTTTCGATTATATATATTATATGTGTGTGCGTGTGTATAATCTGTGTGGTTTAATTTATTGCACAGTGAGAACTCTGTGTGGTTTAATTTATTGCACAGTGAGAACTCTAGCTTGGCTAAGTTTCTTGCAGTATGTATGCATGTGTGCACTTTTGTTTGATTGTGTGTGAGTGAGTACTATCTATATAATCTGCAAGTGAAATTTATGTAGTGGGTACATATTGATCTGTGTGTGAATGTATAGATACATATAATGTGTGTATGTGTGTGTATATGTGTGTGTGTGTGTGTGTGTGTATATATATATGTATATATGTATGTGTGTGTATATATGTATGTGTGTGTGTGTGTATATGTGTATATATATATATATATATATATATATATATATATA